>NW_028241565.1:0-241739 GCF_964263255.1 Lissotriton vulgaris
TTATATCAGCCCTCAAGAGTCACAGCCATATGTTGTGATGAAACACGTGTCGGCTTGATTTGTATTTACAGTGATTTCCAAGTGGGGAACGCTGTGGGTGAATAAAACCTTTGAAAAACTATACGCCTTGTCCGGTTTATCCCTACTATTGCTACTCTAAGACAAACCAGTCTATTTATGCATATTGTGTGCTCTGGACTTTTTGCATATATTAATCGACCACTCATTCCAATAATCAGTGTAACCAAAACACGAAAAGGTTTAAACAGTGTAGAATGTATTGTGTTTTATTTCTCCAGCCTGCTACATATTTACCCTAACATTCTGTTCACTATTAAGATGGGCAAATAGTGGGCCACTGTAAATTATACATTTTTGTTTAATGTGTCGGCAGCACAGCACTACATATGAGAAAAGTGATTACCACAGAATATGCACACTCCATGAAGCAGCAACACATGCATGTAGTACTTCATAGATGTGTTAGCTTCGTGAACAGTCACGCTGGTGATTGTTTTCCCAGTCTGGAAGGATGAGAGGCTAACATCACCAGCCAGGTTTGCAACATGTGACACACAATCTCAGACCACTTAGGACAACGGAAGCAAAAGAACAAACGATGGACGGAATGCTGAACAATGCAAACATTCACCCCCAGTCACAAGGATGTGGTAACTATGCAGCTGTCTTCTTTAAGGTGTAGGTAAAACCTCGAGAAAAAAATGCAGTTATTATGGTGGTTAAAAGTTGAAAGTGTCTTGCTGTTGCCTGGCAACGAGATCCACCCACTAATCACGGGCCTCCGCAGTGCTCTGTCAGGTGTGCTGCTGATTTTGCACAGGTGGGCCAAACATCCAGTATTGACTCCCAAAATAAGACTTCACAATCTGTACTGCTTCGATTGGGAGCCGTGGGATTTGAGGGGAGACTCGCAATAAACCACACACCTTGTTTCGATATGGAATATGACTGATGCGTGCTCAATGGGACCTGTGTCCAGCCATTCCTTGCCACTATTTGGAGCAAGCTTCCAGTGCCTTCAGCAGACTCCCTGCCACCTTGCAGAGAGTGGACCTTCAGTTCTGAGAGACAGCTCCCTCAAGGCAGGCAACAACACAGACAGCGGGTGGGGGTAGGCAGGCAACAACACAGACAGCGGGTGGGGGTAGGCAGGCAACAACACAGACAGCGGGTGGGGGTAGGCAGGTAACAACAGACAGCGGGTGGGGGTAGGCAGGCAACAACACAGACAGCGGGTGGGGGTAGGCAGGCAACAACACAGACAGCGGATGGGGGTAGGCAGGCAACAACACAGACAGCGGGCGGGGGTAGGCAGGCAACAACACAGACAGCGGGTGGGCGTAGGCAGGCAGCAACACAGACAGCGGGTGGGGGTAGGCAGAAAACAACACGGACAGGGAAAATGAGGGTGAAATTCTGTCTCGTGCCCCGCTTGAGCCTACTTGTGCGACACAAAAGGAAGTTGCATGCCAGAATAAGGGTAAGAGGGCTCGATTAGCATTGAGGGAAAAAGACATGGGGGACACCGAGGGCGAGAGTGCCGGGACGGCCAGAGGCAGTGGCTGAACAGATGTGGGTAGACGGAGGGCGCTGCGGAGAGAAAGGTAGAAGATGAGAGGCGTCCGTGGCCGCATTACATCACGGACGCCCCCACTCCTGTGTTCCTTTATGACTGGATGGCACTAGAATATATTTAAGAAAGTTGAAGAACAGTCTTTAATCCCTACACCTCATTCACTACCCCCCGATAACGGCCCCTCTCCAAAGGACTCACACTCCAATCACAGGTGAAAGACAACCATTTACAAGTGGGACACGGACAGCGGGAGGGGGGCGGGAACGGGCACAAGGACAGAGGGAGGGGGGGCGGGAAGGCAAGAAAAACAAAGCACTCACCTGTACTTCTTCCGGCGGCCGTGGTCGGCATGGAATGACGAAAACAAACACATTAAAAAAAAAAAGAAACTCCGCCCACCGCCCCGATGACGATCGGAAAGGGAAGAAATCGCGGGAACGCCCACGAATCTGGTCCGGCCATGACGGACAGATCTCTGTTCCAATGGCTAGCCTCCATTTATGCAGCTAGCCAATGGAACAGAGAGGCGGATTCCAAGCCACACTGTTTCTAACATTAGATTTCGCCTGCGCCGAAAAGCTGCGCAGAGCGCAGCCTTCGGCGAGGCAAAACCTAAAAAGGGAGATAAAGCGAAACCTCATAATTACAGACCCTGTTGGATAGTACCTCGAAGCTTTTAGGCGGCTTATTGTTACATAGGGTGGAAGAGTGAGCAAGAAAGAAGAACATTCTGACTCTAGCTCAGTACAGCTTCCAAGGAGGTAGGGGTACAATAGATCATCACCTGAATTTGAGCCTGACTTTAGCAAAATATACCAGAGCTAAGGGTAGCCAGACGTTTATGGCCTTTATGGACCTAACAGCCACGTTCAACTGTGTGAGTCACTCTAAATTGTGGAATATAATGGAGATGATGGGGATTGATGCAGCAATAGTTAATTTTATTTGTCAGCTGTATTCCCAATCCACTGCACATGTACGGTATGGAAAAAAGAGAACTTTCCAGAACTTCACAGTATCCCATAATGCACTGCAGGTCCCTTTTACTTTCAGTTCTTTTTTCCGGCTCCTGCAAGCAGGACCCTGGAGCATTGAGCTCTCCCTTTTCAAGGGTTTATTGGTGATTTTTAACTTTTTTCAAGTTCTTTGAGTGCTTTTCTGAAGTACTTTGGTGTTTTTCTTCCTGTTTGTCTTTGGTGCACTCTTTTATTGTCAATATGCCTGCATTATTTGACAAATGTACAGAGTGCTCCAGGAAGAAATCCAAATCGGACCCACACGAGGTGTGTATCATCTGCCTTCCCTCATCTCATGTCCCAGAGGAGTGTGACATTTGTCAGGGCTTTTCTAGCAGGACCCTGAGGGATAGAATGAAGATCAGGCTTCAGGGCCTGGAGGACAGAAGACTGAAGGCACATGGTGAGTCTGGAGGGGCTTCCTCTGCCCATGCTGAGGCCTCTGGGGGGCTCCACAGGGGCAGGAAGACCAGCAAGCGTCCCCATTCTCCGTCTTTGTCGATTGCACCGACTACGGCGTTGCGAGGGATGACTGCAGTCTGTTCCCCGTCTCCCCAGGGCTCTGGGTCGAAGCGACATCGACGTTCGGCGTCGAGGGAACTGAACAGACCGCCGTCGAGATCTCCGGTGACTATTTTGTCGTCGTCGTCGAGTAATCGACGTCGAGAGGCCCGGCGTCGGCGCTCGCCGTCAAGACGCTGTCGGCGAAGAGGGGAAGGTTGTCGTCGAGGGGATCCTTGACGCCGAGGAGAAGATCGCCGTCGAGGCGAAGGAGATCGCCGTCGAGGCAAAGGAGATCGCCGTCGAGGCGAAGGAGATCGCTGTCGAGGCGAAGGCATTCGCCGTCGAGGGAGAGACGGTCGTCGTCGAGAAAAAGACGCTCGTCGTCGAGGGGCCGACGCTCGCCGTCCGGTCGCCGTTCTTCGACACCAAGAAGGCGCGGAAGGAGTTCTGGCGCCAGCAGTCGGTCTAGCAGGCGCCAGGTGCCTATGGGAG
Source organism: Lissotriton vulgaris (assembly GCF_964263255.1). Taxonomy (NCBI): domain Eukaryota; kingdom Metazoa; phylum Chordata; class Amphibia; order Caudata; family Salamandridae; genus Lissotriton; species Lissotriton vulgaris. Next base: position 3,610 of record NW_028241565.1, read on the forward strand.
ACTCGCCAACGTCCCAGCCTAGAAAGGAAGGCGGATCACTGGGTTCGGTGTACTCAGTGGTGTATACCCCTTCTAGGCAGAAGTCGGTTACGCCCCCTCCTCCCTTGCAGAGGGGGCTTCCTCCGCGGGCTCCCAACCCGCCTCCCCTTCCACCTCTTCCACCGCGTCCTCAACCTCTACCTCAACCTCAGCTGCCGGCAGACAAGCCGCCTCCGGTTCCTCCGAGGTCGGGTTCACTGCCCCGATATCAGACTCCTCCCAAGGGGACCCCTCGGCCGAGGGCCCCAGCCAGGCCAAAGTTGCCCGCCCCTGTGGAACCGGCGGATTGACCGAAGCTGAGGAGGTCACGATCACGCTCCGGACGGAGGGGTAGATCGAGGAGTCGTCACAGATCCTCCACTACGTCAAGACGGCGCCATAGGAGGCACGGATCACAGTCCCGCACGGACTCTTCCAGGACCAGGACCTATTCACCGACTTTGTCGGAATCCCCGGGGACGAGAGTGTCTCCTGTGGACGACATCAGCACGTTCCAGGATATTCTCCTGAGGGGTGCAGCAAAATTGGGAATCACAGTAACGGCTCCAACACCCACGACGTCCGTGATTTTTGAGACGCTTCGTAAGAAGCATTTGTCTCGCCCTTTACTACCGCTAGTACCAGGATTGGTAGAGCCCACGGAGGAGCTGTTCCTCACGCCAGCACTGACGAAGGCCGCTCCCTCCCGGCTCCTTAAGAAGTACAGGGCCCCGGATTCTGACCCGGCTTTTCTGCGGATGGATCAGATTCCGGATTCTGTTATAGTGACGGCGGCCAGGAAACAACATTCTACCTCCCCGTTTTCTACCGTACCTCCTGATAAGGAGAGCCGATGGATCTACTCATCTGGCAGGAAGGCCTGTGGGACAGCATCTACGGCCATGAAGGCGTCTCGCCTTGCGGCTCTGCTAGGGCGGTATGATTGTGCCCTGTGGGAATCCCTCCAGCAGATCACGGAACTCCTGCCACTAGAGAAGGAGGATTTTCAGGAGTTCCTGTAGGAGGGGATGCTGGTATCGAACCAGGACATCAGCGTGGCTGCTGATATATCTCTTTTGGCGTCCCATGGGTACTGTCATGGGATCAAACAACGGCGCCATGCTTGGCTTAGGCTCGCATCACTCAAGCCGGAGGCTCAGCAGCGGGTGGCCAATCTGCCCTTCTCGGGGAAACCGTGTTCGGCAAGCATGCGGACGATGAGATGGCCCACATGAAAGCGGAGGCGGAGACCCTGACGGCTGTTGGGTTGGAGAAGCCCAAAGAAAAGAAGGCCTACTGCCCATTCTAGAGACGGTTCGGGGCACAGGGCAGAGGGCGAGGGCAGGCTTCGCGACAGCAGCAACAACATCAGCAGCAGTTCCGGAGGCCCTTCCAGAAGCGCCAGAAGGGTAGAAGAGGCCAGCAGTCCTCTACAGCGAACAAAGGCCCAGCTGGGTCTCGACCCTGAGCAGTTACTTCCCCTACATCCGTTACCCGCTCCGGTGGGGGGAAGCGTTCAATTTTTTCTGGCAGAGTGGAGAAAAATTACTCCGGACAAGTGGGTGCTGAATATTGTTTGCAATGGATATACAGTCTTCGGTTCACCAGTCCGCCTCCATCAATTCCACAGGTCAGCTCGCAGTTTCAGCTGCGCGAGCTCCAGGCGGAGGCCGATATCCTGTTAAGGAAAAGGGCGATAGAAGACGTACCTCATTTCTCAAAGAGGAAGAGGTCTGTACTCCCGGTTCTTCCTGGTTCACAAGAAGGACAAGAACGAGTTCAGGCCCATTCTGGATTTGCGACAAGCAAACAAGTGGATTCGCAGAGAGAAGTTTTGCATGCTGTCGTTGCATCAGATTTATCCTCAGCTGCAACAGGGAGACTGGCTATGTGCTATAGACCTACAGGATGCCTACTTCCATGTGCCCATTGCACACAAACACAGGAAGTTCCTGCGGTTCCAAGTCAGTGCCAATCATTATCAGTACACAGTACTGCCATTCGGACTGAAGTCTGCGCCCAGAACATTCTCGAAGTGCATGGCAGTGGTAGCCGCACACCTAAGGAAGAACAAGGTGTTTGTCTATCCGTACCTGGACGATTGGCTGATCAAGGCCTCCTCCTTCTCGGAAGCTCAAGCGCACTTCCAGAAGACGTGCGTTCTCTTGAACAAGCTGGGGTTGCACATCAACATGTCCAAGTCGGTCCCGACTCCGGTCCAGTGCATACAGTACTTGGGAGCCTCCATCAATACGCTGTCAGCAAGCGTGTCTCCTTCGGAGGAGAGACGATTATCACTCCTTCGGAAGGCTCTTATGACCACTCCATCTACAACAGTGAGGACGGTGTCTTCTCTACTGGGGTCGATGGCCTCTTGTATCTTCCACACGCACGACTGCACATGAAACAATTGCAGGAGTGCTTGGAGGATCAGTGGGATCAGAGGAAAGGATCTTGGGACTACAAGATACGACTGTCTCTGCATGCTCTTCAGTCTCTGAAGTGGTGGTGTTCAGCGGAGAATCTCCTCAGAGGGGTCCCTTCCACAAGGACATTCCCACCCAGACTATCGTGACGGATGCGTCTCTCCACGGTTGGGGGGTGCACTCCGGAGACTTACAGATTCAAGGGACGTGGTCCCCGACGGAGTCCACGTACCACATCAACTTCCTGGAACTCAGAGCTGTTCACTTGGCACTGAAGGCCTTTCATCCGTCCTTCCAGACCAACTCTCTGCTTGTGCAGACGGACAATACGACCACGATGTATTACCTCAACAAGCAGGGGGGCTCGAGATCGCGCACTCTGTCGCAGGAGGCGCAGGCGATCTGGCACTGGCTCCTAGCCAGGGGACTGACGATAACGGCTACCCATCTGCCAGGTGTGCAGAATGTTCAGGCCGATGCACTGAGCAGACTGATTCAGGAAAACCACGAATGGGTCATAAACGACGAAGTACTAGGAGAAGTCTTCGCAAGGTGGGGGACTCCAGACGTAGATCTGTTTGCCACCGCTGAAAACAGCAAATGCCGAGAATTCGCCTCCAGGTACTACCAGCAAGGGACGCTGGGGAATGCGTTATGGATCAATTGGTCGAACAGCTTTCTGTACGCTTTTCCACCCATTCCCCTGATTCCGGCGGTGCTCATCAAGCTGTCCCAGTCCAGGGCGCGGATGATCCTGATTGCCCCGGAATGGCCCAGGCAGTGGTGGTTCACGGACCTGCTTCACCTGTCTCTCCTTCCTCACATACGGTTGCCGTGCAGGCCGGACCTTCTCACGAAGTTCGGGGGCAGATGGTGCACCCCAACCTCTCGTCTTTGAGTTTGGCGGCATGGCTCCTGAGATAGTGCAATATGGCCATTTGAATCTGCCTGAAGATTGCATGGACATACTGAAGGAGGCTAAGCGACCTTCCGCTAGGACTTCTTATGCTTACAAGTGGAAGAGGTTTTGCATCTGCTGCAAGTCCAAGAACTATGACCCAACGACGTGTAAGGAAGATGTCATCCTTCCGTATCTTCTACATCTGGCGCAGTCTGACCTTAATGTCCATTCCATTAAGGTTCATCTTGCTGCACTGACTGCCTACAGGAAATGCCCTTCACAGACTTCCTTCTTCCAGATCCCTGTGATCAAAGATTTTTTGGAAGGCTTGAAGAAAGTGTTCCCTCCTGTCCGGCTTCCTTCGCCTTCGTGGGAATTGAATGTGGTGCTGTCCAGATTGATGAAGGAGCCTTTTGAACCTATTCATAAGGCTTCCTTGCAGCACCTGTCCTGGAAGGCAGCGTTCCTCATGGCCATTACATCGGCCCGCAGGGTGAGTGAAATTCAGGCGTTGTGTTGCCAAGAACCTTATACTGTATTTCATGCTGCTAAGGTTGTTATGCGTACTCACCCTAAATTTCTTCCAAAGGTTATATCTGATTTTCATGTTAACCAGACCATAACTTTACCTACGTTTTTTCAGAATCCTTCCTCTCCAGCGGAAAGGTCTCTGCATTCCCTGGATGTTAGGAGGGTGTTGAAATGTTATCTTGATAAAACCAAGGATATTCGTAGGTCAGACCAATTGTTTATCAATTATGGATCAGTCAGGACGGGTCTTGCTACCTCCAAACAGTCCATCTCGAGGTGGATTGTGTCCTGTATACAATTGTGTTACCTAGAAAGCTAATAAGACCTTCGGGGGTAAGCCTAAGGCTCATTCCACCAGGGGCAAAGCTGCCACGACTGCTTTGCTACGTAATGTTCCAATTGCAGAAATCTGCAAGGTGGCCACTTGGAAGTCGGTCCATACCTTTGCTAAGCATTACTGTCTGGACACTGATGCCAGGGCAGACGCTCAGGTTGGGCAGGCTTCGCTGCGAAATCTGTTCGCTAAGTAGTGGTTATTTCATTTTTTCTCCACCGCTGCTTTGGTGTGGGATGGGCTTGCCATTCTATTTACTAGATTATGACTATACACAGAGATCCCCTGCTACAGAAGGAGTAGTTTCTGTCCTGTAACTGCAGTTCTGTAGTAGGGGTATCTCTGTTATAGTCATAAGCGCCCGCCCTCCTTCCCGGTGGAGAGAGATATTCATGTAAGGAATGCTACAGGTCTGGCGTGTTACGCCTTCAAAAAGAACTGAAAGTAAAAGGGACCTGCAGTGCATTCTGGGATACTGTGAAGTTCTGGAAAGTTATCTTAAAGGCACAGTATCCTGTTCTGAGCCACATGATGGCAGCCTATGGGGCTTGTCTGTCCATGTCTTCCTCTCTATCATTCCAGAGGGTTTTTTGCTGTTAAGGCAAGAGAAATCTGGACAGGCTGTGCTGTTTGTGGATTTTAGGTGGAATTTCTAGTTGAAGTACTGGACAGTGTAGCCTGTGGATATAGGCTGCATTATCTGTCTTTAATTCTCTCTTAAGTGTCTGTGCAGTTCTGCATTTTTCGACAGTTTAAGAGATTATTTTTGATTGCTCCGGGGTCCACGCACATGGGTGGGACTATTCCCTAGATTATGACTATAACAGAGATACCCCTACTACAGAACTGGAGTTACAGGACAGAAACTACTCCTTCCAGATTACAAGGGGAGTTAGACAAGGGTGTGTTATCGCCCCATTTTTATTTTCAATCAATACAATTGGGGTTGAGGTAGCACTTACAGGTTCAACACCAGATGCCCCTGTTTTTTATACCTTCCCTCTGCCCATACTATCTTATGCCGATGACGCAGTTTTTATTGCCTGAACAGGGGCGGCTCTCCAACGACTGATAACCCCCTATGCAAATTTTATGACATTGTTGGACCGGCGGGTCAATGAATCTAAGTCTTTTGTCCGAATAACAGGGGTAGCTCCCTCTAGGAGAGTGCCACATTTTTATATAGGGTCTCGTAGATTAGAGGTGATGGATACCTTTCCTTATTTAGGGGTTTTGTTTACTAAAAGCCAGTCTTGGTCAAATAAGGTAGATAAAACGGCCTTAGTGATGGAGAGTAGTATGGCAGCCATCTCCGGCTTTGTTACGATACTTGGCTCAAAACCGTTAGAACCCATAAAAAAGATATATACGGTGAAGACAATACTTGCTGCAACTTATGGGCCAGGGGTGTGAGGTGCGGCTCCCATAGCTTCTCTCCAAAAACTTGAGGATAGATTCTTTAAGAGAGTTGTGCCCCTCCCCAGCTCCTACTCCAATTTAATTTGCCATCTAGAACTGGGATTAACATACCTGACTGACACCATAAGGCTTGCACCAATATTATTATGACACTCAATATGGTGTAGAGGCACAGTAAATTTAACCCAAACTATGATAAAAACCTGTTTGAAACTGAATAACACTCACAAAATCACATGGTTGCAGTATGTAAGGTGAACATTGACTGCATTGCGTTTAGATGAATTGTTTATTAAACCCAGTAAATGCATGAAGATTATGAAGACGGAAGTAAACACAATATTTTTTTGTCAAAAGTGTTTTTTTTTATCATTAGGTAAGAACAAAACCATTTAGGAATAGACATGCGACAATCCCGCACTTCAGCCCACGCAGGGGGTAGCCAAAACAATCTCCCAATAGCGACAGAACAGAAGGGGGATGGGAAATCGTGCTCAAGTCTCATCACTTGGCCTAAAGTCCAAGGTAGTGTCAATTAACTCGCATTGTAAGCTAGCAGTCGTTAAGCCCTTATAGAAGAGAGCGCTGAGAAGACACAGCTGCACAAAAACCGGATCAATGCGTGCTATCGGTGAAGCCCCCCAGGAGGTCGGGCACAGGCGGCTGTCAGTAATGCAAGGCACCCTGCTGTGGGCATGTGGTTCGGTATATCCTATTGCAGGGGAGCACTTAATCGGGATATCCTTACAAACAAAGAAACAAACTAAATCCCCCCCCCTTTCCCCCCACCCCCCTCTCCAGTGGTGGTAGCAATAGGCGCCGACAAGGAACCATATATACAGCAACAGGGGTTCAGACCTGAAACAGGTGGAGACTGCGCGTGCTAGGGGGACAGACCGCGGATGGCAGGCCCTTAGAGAGGAATGCTACCAGCGGACCCCAGCGAAATTCAAAGTTCTTGAAGTCATCTAAAAAAATATCTGCCATCCTCTCCATACCAAGCAGCCTCCAAAGCCTCGAGTGCCAGAGAGAGGTGGCCGGAGCCTCCTTCTTCTTCCATGCTGCTGCTAGCGTTATTTTGGCTGCTCCAATGCTGAGCCATAAGATCCTCTTGTCCGCCCTGGTCTGATGCTCGAGATCAGGGTCACGGAGGTCCAGCAGGGTGGAGGCCATCGAGGTAGGGACAGGGTAACCCAGCATATCCTTAATTTGGGCTAGGATTTCCTCCCAGAATGGCCAGATAATGGGACAGTCCCACCAAATGTGCTGGAAGTCCCCCAGGAACCCACAAACCCTCCAACACCTATCAGAGGTACCCGGGAAGATCAGCTTTAGTTTGGCAGGGTGTAGGTACCAATCCATAATGGTTTTCAAAAGTGCCTCCCGAAGCTCCACTGAGTGATTAAACTTAGCAATATCAGACCATAGGTGAGACCACTCGGCCTCTGAGATGTCTCGCTGGAGGATCCCTTCCTACATATGCATGTACCGGGGCTTAGGGGAAATTACAGTAGTCAGGAGGAACCCATAGATGAAAGTAATTGCCCCTTTCATGGAAGCAGTCCTGGTCAGGAAGGCCTCGAACTGTGTGAGGGGACGAGTCGCCGCCTCCCGCACCTGGGGGGAGAGCGCCCAATGTAGTAGTTGCGAGTGGTGGTATTGCTCAGTCTCCAGCACTCCGTAGTCCCTCCTGCAATTCTCAAAGGTGAGTGGGTCATAACTTTGAAATAGGTGTGTGAGTGCTAAACAACCGCCGTCCCTCCAAGCCCTAAAGGGACCCTCTAGTGACGCCTGAAGGAAGGCGGCATTGAAATGTATGGGCGTGAAGGGAGAGGGAAAAGTGGTCCATCTCCCGTCTTTAGAAACAGAATCCCAGACCTTCAGGGTAGTGCTAGTGGGGGCGCTAAGGTAAGCATTCTTAGGTCTATCACATTTGGGCAGCCACACCAGGTCCCAGATCGTCCTCCCAGCCACGCTCCTATCCATATGAAGCCAGTGTTTTTCTGATGTTTGCTGCGACCACTCAACTAGGACGCGAAGTTGCGCCGCTTTATAATACAGTTGCATGTCAGGCAAACCCACACCTCCCTCCTTCCGGGGTTTGTGTAGAACGGTGAAGGAAAATCGAGCTCGGCCCCCTTGCCAGATGAAGCGCAACAGCATTGACTTCACCCGTCGAAAAAATGCACTGTCAAGGTCTACAGGGAGGGCCTGAAATAGATATAGGAGCTTGGGGAGAAAGGTCATTTTGATAGCGTGGATCCTCCCAAGCCAAGAGATGAACGTGGGTTTCCATCGGGCCAGATCAGACTGAATCTTAGCAAGAAGCGAGGGGAAATTAGCGGAGTATAGTTTCCCCAGCGTGGGGGTCAGGTGAATACCCAAATACTGAATGGAGGAATCCGTCCACGACAAGGTAGTGAGCGATTTAAGGTGAGGAAGCTCCGACCGGGGGATTGTAAGGTTGAGAACATAAGATTTGTCGCAATTAACCCTGAATCCCGCCACTTCTTCATAGCGCGCCAGTGTCGCCTGCATATGTGGAAGAGAGTGGCCTGGATCCGAGAGGGAGAGGAGGACGTCATCCACAAAGAGAGTGATCTTTTGGGATTCCCCAGTGACGGGTAGTCCATGGATATCAGGGGTGGCTCTCACCGCTATGGCTAGGGGTTCAATACTAAGAGCGAATAGAAGCGGCGACAGGGGGCATCCCTGCCTAGTACCCCTGGAGTGTTCGAAGAAGGAAAAGAGTCGGCCGTTCGCTGCTACCCGGGATCGGGGGAGAGGTAGTTCGCTCGTATCATTGTTATGAATTTGGAGGAAAATCCGAAGGCTGCTAAGGTATGAAACAGGAACCCCCAGTCCACCCTATCAAATGCCTTTTCGGCATCTAGGCCCACCAAAACCGCTGGGACCTTAAATGTATTCGCTTTCTCAATGAGGTGTATCACCCGCCGTGTATTATCATGGGTCTGGCGCCCCTTGATAAACCCTGATTGCTCCGGATCGATGAGGGCCGGCATAAGATCGTTGGGCGATGATGGTGGAATAGAGCTTCGTGTCTAAATTCAGGAGGGCAATTGGCCTATAGGAAGCGCATTTACTAGAGTCTTTACCGGGTTTGGGGATGACGGAGGTAAGTGCTTCCGCCATTGTGCGGGAGGTTTCACCCTCCTCTGCCATAAGGTTAAATAGTTGGACCAGGTGGGGGCACAGTTCAGAAGCAAAAGTTTTATAGAAGATGGCCGTATACCCATCCGTCCCCGGAGCTTTCTGGGGTTTTACGGCTTTAATGGCAGTCAGCACCTCCTCCCTGGAGATGGGGGCAGTCAGCGACTCGTTCCATTCTACCGAGACCTGAGGCAGCGTCAGCCCTTGCAAATATTCGGCCTGGGCAGTGGCCTCCAGGCGATCCCCTTTATAAAGGGACTTGTAGAAGGTTCCAAAGAGCTCTGCCTTCGCCTCGTCTTGGTGCGTCACGTCGCCCTGTGTGTCTTGGATCCCCCCTATGTACTCTCGTTCCCTTTTGTCCCGCAGCTGCCTGGCAAGGTGTCTCCCCACCTTATTGCCCTGGAAGTAAGAGGCGCCGCAGTTTCAGCAGGGTATATTCAGCCCTGTTGTTGTAGTGGGCTCGAAGTTTACCTCTGACGGCCGTTAGCTGTCGGAGTCCTAATCTGGAAGGATTCTCCTTGTGTGCTTTCTCTAAGGAGGAAAGCTCCTCCTCCAGGTGTTCCCGCTCCCGCCTGCGCTGCCGATTAAGAGTGGCATTCAGGGCTATGCATTGTCCCCGAAGGTACGCCTTGAAGGCTTCCCATGTGGTGAAGACTGAGGTGTCCCCTAGGTCATTGAGGGCGAAAAATGCATTAATGAGTCCTCGTAATGAGGTGCACGAGGGTTTGTCCCGGACCAGGGCGGCTGGGAAGTACCACCTGGAGGTATCATTACTTTTTACTCCCCACTGGAGCCCAACCGCCAGCAGACTGTGGCCAGATACCGATAGTGGGAAAATCTTGGCCTCCCGTAGGTCCCCACGGAGCTACCTGCTCAGAAAGAAGTGGTCAATCCGAGAATAGGAGATAAGAGAAGAAGGTGTAATCTCTGGACTGGGGGTTTAGAAAGCGCCAAGCATCAAAAAGTCCCATATCAGAAAGCTGTTGTTGTGTGTCGGGGGAGAATGTGCCAGTGTCTGACCTCTGGGTGTGTGTGCTGTCTAGATCTTTCTGCCACACCATATTAAAGTCCCCCATAGCAATCAGCGGCCCCTCTACAAAGTCATTAACGGTCTTCAGCAGCGTGTGCAGATAGGCATTTTGCCCTGTGTTAGGTGCGTACAGTACTAAGAATGTGCAGAGTCTACCCCTCAGGAGGCCCTTAACCATGATCCAGCGCCCCTCCCTATCACTTTGCACACCCATAGGTTGGAATTGTAGGGTCGAGCGAAAAATAAGGGCCACCCCCCTGTGCTTCGTGGCAGTGGAGGATCTGTATATTAAAGGAAACATCTTGTGCTTAAGGCGTGAATCCTCCGTTTTAGCCAGGTGTGTTTCCTGAAGGCCCACTATATCCAGGTGATGATCAATGATATACTTCCAGGTCCTTAGGCGTTTTTGGGGAGAATGTAGCCCTTTCACATTCCAAATGCCTACGGTTAAAGGCAGCATTGGAAATTCTTATGGTACAGCTCTGCAAGGACCAGTGACCCCGGCCCACCGTGATGGGCGGTTAGATGTACGGTACCCCCCTCCCAGTACCCCCCCAAACCAGAGTGTGACATGCAACATCCGCTCACATCAAGACCGATCTGCCCTGCAGGACCCCCCCAACTCGCCCCCCCCCCCCCCCGCCTGGCCGGCCCATCTCGCAAGCAGGTGCCGCGGAATCCGTTCTGTAGGCCTACTCCCGCTATCACCACTGTCCCACCCAACCCACCCCGCCCACCCCCCCAACAGCCCCAGAGAAAGGATACAATACATAAAACCAAAGAGGAAAAGTCAAAAGGTCAGGGGGACACGGCACCAGTCACTGTTCCTCCAGATCGTGTCGTCGGCCACCCTCACGATCATGGAGAGAAAGCACGAGTGTTACCTCAGAGTGGTGGCTTCCTCCGGCGCCTGCAAATAGCCCCTCGGGATCAAGGGGTAACCTCATCTTGGGCCGCCGCTGCCTCAGTGTTCTGGGCCACGGAAGCGACCGCTGCTCCCCGCTCTTGCAACCTTGCCGACAGGTCCGGCCTCCCTGTCTGCACTGGTTTGCTCACTCTCTGCCACTCTGCGGAACGCCGCTGTCGCCTGCTAGGTGAGCCGCTGTTCCTGGATGCTGGGACCTGGCGCTCCAAGCCCAGAAGCTCCATCGCCATCTCCAAAGAATGCACCTGGACCAGCTTATTCTGCCAACGGAAGATGAGACGAAAGGGGTGCCCCCACGAATAGGGTACTTTCTGTTCCTGGAGATACGTGGTCACTGGTCTGAAGTCCCTGCGTTTTTGCAGTGTAGAGGCTGCTAAATCCTGGTAGACAAGGGGGCGGTGGTCTCGGAACTGGAGGGGAGCCATATCCCGTGCCTTCCTAAGGATCCGTTCTTTCAATTGAAAATCATGAACGCATACCAGTATGTCGGGGGATGGCGCTTGGGGTCCACTTGGCAGACCAACCTGGTGTACTCGGTCCATTTGTATGGTCGGATGTCCTCATCCTCAAGAACGTGTTTGAATAGCGCCTCGACGTACTCCCTCAGGTCTGCTCTTTCACCTTTCCAGGGAACTATGCGAATGTTGTTGCGGCGGGACCTATTTTCCAAGTCCTCCGTATGGGCTTGCAAGTCAAGGTTTTGCTCCGTCAGGCGAATCACATCTTTCTGAAGGCGATGAATATCCTCCGCTGTTCCCAGGTCGTGTTCTTCCAGCATCGCGACCCGCTCCCCCACGTCGTCCACATCCCTCCATACCTCACGCAGGTCAGAGGCCAGCTGCGAGCGTAGCTCTGAAATGTCATCTTTGTTGGCCGCAAAAAGTTCGATCATAAAGGCCTTGGTCGCGGGTTCTTCATAGTCACCCTTTTGGGGGGATTTGCCGGGGGCCGGTGAAGCAGGTTGCGCGTTCCCTTCGGGATCCCGTCTTTCCCCGGCTTGTCTTTCTTTGTCATGTTGGATGCCATGCTCGAGGCTATGTCTTGGGGGGTATCCCTGCTTCTGTCCACTGGCCCTGTGACTTCTCTGGTTGGCCTTGCACCCACCGCCGATACTGCGGCTCGTTAATTGCGTTTTCCAGTCTTTTTCCGCTCGTGCCCTCTCCTCCGCTCGCCGGTCAGGGACCCAGTCAGGCTCAACCAGGCCGCAGGCCCACCGCTGCTGCGCTCCAAAAGGCGTAGGCCCCCGCGCGGGCAGCTCCCAATCGAACCACGTGGCACCCGGCAGTCAGCTATCGGGGCTTATCAGGGGCTTACAGGCCGCTCCCGCCTTGGAGTTGCCCTGCACAAGTCTTCGAACTGCCCCTCCAGGACACGAGGGCGAGTGGGTGGCTATTTCCCCTCTGAGTGGTCGTCCCGTGGTCAGGCAGGGCCCACGTATTCCCAGGGCTGATTCCACTGGATTCCTCTGCTGCACTCCCGGGCCCCCAGCAGGCCCCACGTCGTGGGCCCAGGCGGCAGATGCAGCGTGTGCTCTGGCAGAACAGCGGGGCTCCAAAGTCTCCTCTCCCACCAGGAGCCCCGGCGTGAACCTCCGCGGCAGCAGCCCAGAAGGGCGGGCGTTATTCTTGGTCAAGCCCAAAAGCCCTGACCTTGATTTTTAGGAGTGGCCGTGTCGCGGCAGCTGAGTCCGGTGCCCGGTCGTTGCCCAGTTCCTCCCCGAGCACCGGTTCGCTGCGACATCACCTCCCGGCTCTCCACGCCGCAGTAGTCAGGTGGCAGGCGGAGCTCCGTCAGAGCGGGTCCTGGGCTCCTCCGGCCACGGCGATGCGGGCAACCACCGCGCTGGAGCACTCCGCCTTCAGGCTCTCCGCAGCGTGGCCGGCCCCGTAATGGCCGGCAGTCAGGCCGCTCTCGCGAGCTCCGCACCCAGCGTCTCAGCGGGCAGCACGGGACCTCTGTGTACCTCTGGTAGACTCCAAAGCCTGGTCGCTGTGGGGCATGGGACACCAAAGCCCCCAAGAGGTCGCTAAAACAAGGCTATAGATCGCCTGGCGCCGGAGGGACTTGAAAGTACGTCTCACTCCGTCGCCATCTTGGCCACGCCCCAACACAATATTTTTATTTAAGGCAGCTTACGATAGACAAGAAAAATATCATGCAAAGTACACAGTACTGTTATGTTCGAGGCATGTGGGCTGCTGAATTCATATCTGTGCATTGATCGCCGCCTAGTGTTGGGTCCGGATGATTGCACATTGTTGTCCTGGAAGAGTCTTCGAAGTATCACGAGATAGGTGGCTCCTCCCCTGGACTACAGTGCGCATGGGCATCCTCTCCATCCTCAGATTGTTTTTTTCAGCCATTGGGTTTGGATGTTACGATCTTAGCTCAAGTTAGGAAAACTTTCTACAAAAGCCAAAATGCTTTCGACAGCGTCTGTATCGTTTCGTTCAGTACCGGTAACTTGTTTCGAGAGGACATCGAGGAATCAGACGGTTTTCTTTCCACACTCGACCCAATCTTCGATCTACAATGGAAAGAAGCCCATTCAAGAGGTGTCCACTTTGCAATGCAAAATACCCGCACATCGATGTCCACCCGGTGTGCAACAAGTGCCTGTCCCCGGATCACAACGAAGCCAACTGTATGGCCTGTGCCCGGTTCAGGTCGAAGAAAACTCTTCGGATTCGACGCGCGGCTCGATTGGAATCGAGAAGGTCAGCGCCTGTTCCTGAAAACATGTTCGGGACTGAAGACGAAGAGGTTGTTGATCTGGAGGATCAGGAATACCGCTCTGATCCGGCTTCGGGCCATGACTCTGAGTATGACGCCGAAGACGAAGAGGTGCAAGAAGAAGACGAAAACGTCGTCGAAGAGGTAGGAGACGACGCAGAGGCCCTTGGGGCCGTAGAAGATAGCTCAGGCGAGGAGCTAGGCCCAACCGGCTATACGGGGGCCGCCGACGACGCACTCAATAAGGCTCAGGTCGAGGGATCGCCACTCTGCCTTACCCAAGATCTACAGTCTCGTTCTACAGCCCCGCATAAAGGCCCGGCTTCGAACATTAATAAAGAGCCATCGGTTTCAAAACCGCCATCGGTCGATCCAAAGAAATCGAAACCGAAAGCATCAATGACAAAGCCGAAACCGAAAGTGCAACTAACTCTGGTCGGCTCCAAGGCCTCAAACCCCTCGGAGCCGAAGAAACAGAAAATGGCCGTCGATGCCGAAAAGCTCAAGAAGGTCATCGAACCGACGGTTGGGGCACCGAAGACCAAGGTCAAGGCTGTCGAACCAACAAGGCCGAAGCCGAAAGAAGTCGACACACACAAAAGACTCGAACCGAAAGACGGGGTCGATCCTCGGTCGAGGCCTGCGGACAAGACGAAGACTGGCTCCAAGGACCCTGTCGAGTCCTCGCAGCCGAGTCCATTCATAGCCAAGGAAGTGTCGGAGTCACTCCAACGCATCAAGGATAAGGCTACAGCGGTCGGGCCAAAGAAGGCCCCAACACCAAAGCTGGTCGGAAACGTTCAGACCGCGTCGACGCCGATCAAATTCGGTTTGCCACCCTCAGTTCGTCCGAAGATGTTCGAACCAAAAAGAGGTATCGGCGCACTTACAAAAGTGTCGACGGAAATGGAGGCTACAGAGGAGCCTGAAGAACAGGAGTCGAGGCAATTCATCGACTCGGACACTGGTAGACTGTCCATATATAAAAGGAAAATAATACCAGAAACGCCCATGGAGTCATATAAGATTCCCTTGAAGAAGAAGAGGGTTTCAACAACATCACCGGCTCTTGTGGAACCCCTCCATTCCTATGGACAAGAGCCTCAGAATTTTTCACCCACATACTCAGATGTGGATGCAGGGGATGACGAACATGAAGATGACCCTTATCATGTGGACACTGATCCAGATGATCAAAACCAACCATGGGCTGACCCAGCTGACCAAAGGGATCCGCAGATTGCCCCTGACACTCATGTGTACAGTGTGAAAACATCTCCTACTGAGGACACTACTGCCTTTAACGCCCTTATTGAAAGAGCAGCCAGTAATCATGACGTCGAGCTACATGCTGACCCTGTGGAGGAAGACTTTCTGGTCGACACCTTTTCCACTTCAGAAAGAACAGTCAAAACCCTGCCCATGCTAAAAGGGGTCCTTAAGCATGCTGGTGACATTTTTAAGGACACTACTAGGGCCAGGGTGTTAAATCCAAGGATTGAAAAGAAATATAGACCGGCACCTGGGGACCCTACTTATATAAGGGGACAGTTGCCATTGGACTCATTAGTTGTTTCTAATGCACGTAAGAGAGCGAACTCCCAGACTACAGGTGATGCTCCTCCTCCTGACAAAGAGTCAAAAGTTCTGGAAACTTCGGGAAAAAGGGTGGCTGTACTGGCGGCTAACATCTGGCGCATTGCCAACACTCAGGCACTCTTAGCCAGATATGACCGGTCCCATTATGATACCCTTGAAACACTGTTGCAACACCTACCAGATCAGTACAAGGAGGGTGCCGAACTACTAATCCAAGAAGGGAAGCTTATAACCAATGCTTCCATCAAGTGCGCGCTAGACGCAGCTGACACTGCAGCCAGGGCCATCAACACTAGCGTTATGTTAAGGAGACATGCCTGGTTGAGAATCTCAGGATTCAAACCAGAAATACAAACTTCTATACTCAATCAGCCAGTTAACCCGGACTACTTATTTAGACCTGAGGTTGACACCACCCTTGAAAAAATTAAAAAAGACACAGAGACTGCAAAGTCTATGGGGGCACTGCAGTCACAGCACTTTCGGGGTGGCTCCTTTCGTCGCTCCAATACTAGGGGCCCTTCAAGAGGCCAATCCACACAACAGGCACAGTACAATAAAGGAAGTACACAATCCACCTACAATAAGAACAACCAGGGTGGATTTCGTGGAAACAACATCAAGGGCAGAGGCAGAGGAGACAACGGTTCCAGATCCTCTGCCAATAGCAAACAGTGACGCCCTGTCACTGCCCCCCGACCATATAACACCTGTCGGGGGGAGACTACAACAGTTCCTGCCAGTCTGGAAATCCATCACCACGGACAGGTGGGTGAGAGACATTGTCCAGTACGGGTATTGTCTGGAATTAACATCCACTCCACCCAACAGCCCATCAAGACACCGTCCTATGTCCGCAGAGCACTTACACTTATTGCAGCAGGAGGTCGTCAGCATGCTGCAAAAAGGGGCCATAGAGCTCGTGCCTGTAGAAGACCAAGGCTCAGGGGTGTACTCTCTGTACTTTCTAATACCCAAAAAGGACGGGTATCTCAGACCTATACTGGACCTCAGGCCTCTAAACAGTTACATTCTGTCAGAGCATTTTCATATGCTCACCTTACAGCAGGTCCTGCCGTTACTCAGTCAGGGAGACTTCTTCGCAACACTGGATCTAAAAGATGCGTATTTCCATATACCCATACACCCATCACACAGACAGTATCTCAGGTTCACTATTCAAAATCAACATTATCAGTTCAAAGTCCTCCCTTTCGGAGTAACGACGGCACCCAGGGTGTTCAAAAAGTGCCTAGCAGCAGTGGCAGCACACCTAAGGAGACAGCACATACATGTCTACCCTTATCTGGACGACTGGCTTATTCAAGCAAAGACGGCCCAGCAGTGCGCCAGCCACATGTCCCACACCGTTCATCTTCTTCACAGTCTGGGATTCTCGCTGAATTATCCAAAGTCACATCTTCAGCCCGCCCACGTGCGACAGTACCTGGGCGCGACAATAGATACTCTGGCAGCCAAAGCTCAGCCAAATTCAGCGAGGATAAACAGCATGCAATTGCTGGTACAGAAATTCAGACCTCAATACTCACTTCTAGCAAAAGTGTTCATGCAGTTGATAGGCATGATGGCCTCCTGCATCTTCATATTCCCGCACGCGAGACTACATATGCGTCCGCTTCAGGAGTGCTTGGCACGTCAGTGGAATCAGGCTCAAGGACAGTTAAAAGACCTAGTGTTGGTGAGCGGTCGGGCATTCAACTCTCTGCATTGGTGGAACCCACAAAACCTTTGCAAGGGCCGACCGTTCCAAGAGCCTGTGCCACAGATTATACTGACGACGGACGCGTCTCTCCAGGGACGGGGAGCTCATGTACTCCGCTACACAATGCAGGGACTATGGACAGCACAGCAAAAGAAGAAGCACATCAACCTTCTGGAACTGATGGCAATCTTCATGGCGATGAAAGCTTTCAGAGTACACTTGTGCAACAAGGTCGTGTTGATCCGGACGGACAACATGACTGCCATGTACTACATACAGAAGCAGAGAGGAACACACTCGCCACAGTTGTCTCATCTGGCTCAGAGCATGTGGAAGTGGGCCATTCAGAGGAACATCTTCCTCATGGCGGAACACCTCCTGGGCAAGGACAACCAGATGACGGATCTGCTCAGCAGACACAGCCACCAGATGCTCGAGTGGGAGATACATCCATCAGTACTCCAACCGTACTTCCAGCAGTGGGGTCATCCACAGATAGACCTGTTCGCCACAAGGGAAAACGCAAAATGCCAAAGCTTCGCCAGCAGGTTCCCACATCCGCAGTCGCAGGGCAATGCGATATGGATGAACTGGTCAGACAAATTTGCGTACGCTTTTCCCCCAGCACCTCTAATACCGCTGGTGGCACGCAAACTGAGACAACACTCGATGACACTCATCCTGGTTGCTCCAATGTGGGCCCGCCAACCATGGTACACCACGTTTCTAGAACTATCCGTGGTACCGCATCAAAGGCTGCACCTCACACCCAGGCTTTTGATGCAGAGCCATGGCGACATTCAGCATCCAGATCCGCAACAACTCAACCTGGCGATCTGGCTCCTGAAGTCTTAGAATTTGGCTACCTCAACTTGCCGCCAGAATGTATGAATATCATCAAGGGGCAAGACGGCCCACAACCAGAGCATGCTATGCGGCTAAATGGAAAAGGTTTGTCATATATTGTAACAACAATGACATTAACCCACTGGATGCATCTATTCAAAACATTATCTGTTATTTGCTGCACTTATACAGGTGTAATCTGGCGTACAGTTCCATTCGTATACATTTATCCGCAATAGCAGCTTATCTTCAAAACAGGCAGCCCCTCTAACTATTCAGAGTGCCTGCCATTAAAGCTTTTCTAGACGGGCTCAAGAGTGATCCCTCCCAGACACCCGCCTTCACCAGTCTGGAACCTCAATGTGGTCCTCACCAGACTGATGGGACTACCTTTTGAACCTCTACACTCTTGTGAGATTCAGTTTCTAACCTGGAAAGTGGCTTTCCTAGTAGCCATTACCTCACTACGAAGAGTTAGTGAACTCCAGGCCCTAACCATTCAAGAGCCATTCATACAGGTCCACGCTAATAGGGTTGTACTACGCACCAACCCTACATTCATGCCCAAGGTGATTTCGCAGTTCCACATGAACCAGACCATAGAACTGCCAGTTTTCTTTCCTAATCCAGAAAATGTCGCAGAGAGATCCCTACACACATTAGATGTCAAAAGGGCTCTTATGTACTATACAGACAGAACAAAGGACTTCAGAAAATCAAAACAGCTTTTTGTTGCATTTTCCCCACAACACAAAGGCAACCCCATTTCCAAAGCAGGGATAGCCAGGTGGATCGTTAAGTGTATACAAATTTGCTATGCTAAGGCTAAACGCACACTAACCATTCCACCGGGAGCACACTCCACACGTAAATTAGGAGCGTCCATGGCTTTCCTGGGGAATATTCCTTTAGAAGAGATATGTAAGGCAGCCACATGGTCCACCACACATACATTTACGAAACACCACTGCGTAGATGTGCATTCTAAACAGCAAGCAGCTGTAGGACAGGCTGTTCTCAAAACTCTTTTTCAGACTGCTGCAGCTGGCACGGGCAGCCGCCGCTAACGGGAGGGACTGCTATGTAATCTATGCACAGATATGAATTCAGCAGCCCACATGCCTCGAACCGAATATGCTACTTTCCAGTATGCATCTGTTCTTGGCATGTAGGGCTGCTGACATTCATATCGCCCACCCTCGGCGCCTGTAGCAGCTGTAGCATTCAGAATTACTATGTAGCATGGACATCACTCACTGTATTACACTCCATCTCTGCCACAATGGCGAAAAACAATCTGAGGATGGAGAGGATGCCCATGCGCACTGTAGTCCAGGGGAGGAGCCACCTATCTCGTGATACTTCGAAGACTCTTCCAGGACAACAATGTGCAATCATCCGGACCCAACACTAGGCGGCGATCTATGCACAGATATGAATGTCAGCAGCCCTACATGCCAAGAACAGATGCATACTGGTAAGTAGCATATTCGACCAACTGACTCAGCCCACATTAGTGGGAGAGTACTCTTATTTAGAGAAAACTGGGAACCTACAGCACAGATTTATTTTACTGAGGTTCCGTTTGAACCTAATCCTCTGATGTTGGGTTTTCCTGCGGGGTTTAGCCTTAATGAACTGATAACTTGCCCATGTGATAACCGTTCAGAGCAGTCAGACCTTCATTTAATATTATTTTGTGTTTTTTATAAGGGAGAAAGAGCAAGATATATCTTACCAATTTTAAGACAATATAATTGTAGCCTATGTCGACCTGCATTGTACTTTAAAAAAAACGTAATAATCTGGAGGCGGCATTGTTAGAGGCCCACCCCGGGAACGCTCAGCCCCTTCAGAGGAGACTAGGGAATGGGGCATTCAGGCACGCATATGCAATATTTTGGACAGGCTAGGTAAATATATACCCTCAGCCAATACTGACAGGGCTCACACAGGGAGGAGGACAAATTAGGCCACTTACTAGATTGGATCCTCAGAAGGGAAAAAACCCTGACCCAATAGTGGCGCTGCGCACACCTACAGGCGCAATGGTCTATACAGAGGCAGCAATACTACGGCCTCCGGTCTTGCCTCCAGAAAGTCTATACGGCGGAGCCGACAATGAGTGAAGAAGCTTATCTCCTTACCTACAGACTCTAACCCTGACAACACTCCCCAAGCACACCAGGGAGGACCTTAAGGCCCCACTCTCCATCGAGGAAGTACAGTCCACGCAACAGCAGCTTCGGGTGCTAAGTCCCCAGGTAGCAAAGGTTATCACCCTGAGTTCTACTGGGCCTACGCGGGCATGTTGACCCAAGCCCTCCTGCAAGTATATGTGGAGACCTTCGAGAAGGGTATCCTTCCTCTCACTATGAGGAAGGGTGAAATATGCATGATCCTGAAGCCTGGCGGGGACAGCCGCAAACCCTCATCCTATCCCGCAATCACCATGATTAATACGGACACAAAAATATTGTGTAAACTATTAGCTTCCCGACTGGGTCCACACATACCACACCTCGTACACGAGGACCAATGTGGCTTCATAACGGGCCGTAACACTGCAATGATCCTGCGTCGACTTAACCACATTATGCAGGAAGTGAGAGACTGAGAGGAAGAGATTGTACTCGTCTCTATAGATCTGGCTAAGGCTTTCGACACAGTAGACTGGGGGTATCTCTTGGAGGTCCTCAGGGTTGTGGGAATGGCCCTCATATTCCGCCATTGGGTCAAAATGTTGTACACTGAACCGAGGGCTTGGGTGAGACTGGGGGGTGGGGGGATTCGTTCTGAGGAGTAGATGCTAGAATGAGGCACCCGTCAGCGGTGCCCGTTCTCTCTCCCCTACTATTCGCCTTAGCCATAGAGCCATTGGCGGGGCGGGTGAGAGCGGACTTGGACCGCTGGTGTATCCGGGTTGGAGGCACGAACCATATCATCTCCTTATACGTGGACAATGCGCTCTTCTATTTAGCTTGCCCCGGGGTAACTGTCCCCCAGCTGCTGCACCACCTGGATAGGTTCAGGGGGGTCTCTGGCCTGAGACGCAACTGTAACAAATCACTGATCTTTCCGCTAGCAGGCAGCAGGCATGAATGTGGTGCCCCTGGGGGACTTTCCAGACTTAGAGCTTAGATGGAAGTTTTAGGTATCTGGGGGTCCAGATTACGTTGACCAATGTCCAGGCAATGGCCCTAAACTTGGACAGGACCCTCGCGGCCCTCCAGCGCTCGGTGCACTTCTAGAACACCCTCCCGCTGTCCTTAATGGGCAGGCTTGCGATTTCAAAGATGGTGATGCTCTCTTGGTGCATTTATGGGCTCCCGAACTCGCTCTGCCCGATCCCGGCATGAGTATTCAAGCAACTGAACACAATCCTTACCTCATTACTGTGGGCGGGGAAGAGGAGTAGGGTAGCCCTCAACACCCTGACGTATATATGAGGAGGGGGGACTGGAAGCCCCACGCTTTGATTTATACTACTATACCGAACAGCTGCAGCCTACAGCTCGTTGGATGGCAATGGGGACAACTGGGAAAAATGACTGTTGGCTGTCAGGGTGGAACCAGGGGACCTCCAAATAGCGCTGATGAAGGGCAGGGGGGTGGAGGGGGATCTCCCATATGTAGTGCGACAAACGGCGAGCTCTTGGCAGCCGTTTGTTGAAAATGTACTACGCAGGGCGCCATTCTATAGAGAACTGCCTATTTGGATTCTGGCCCCCATCAGAGAGATGGCAACACACACGTCTTTTCGGGCCTGGAGGGACAGCGGTTACGAGGTCCTCGCAGAACTTTTCCTGAATGAGACCTTCATAACATATGAACAGTCAAGCGAGAGGTTTGCTCCTAAGCAGTGTCCATGTCTGCAATACAAGGGAATTCAGGAAGTAGTCATGGTCACCTGGCCACAATATCCGGACATCCCCCAACCGACACATACCTTAGATATTTTGCTAACATGCAGATCGAGCCGTAGGATGATCTCTCTCCTATACAATGCCATGAAGCAGAACTCTACTACCCCGTCACCATCGCCAAGGTCTGCTTAGGAGAGGGACCTCAATACACAACTAGACGAGAGGGCTCGGGCAACGATTAGTGATCTCACACATTCAGTCTCCTGTAAGGCTAGGTTCAAACTGATTCACTATAACTTCTTACATCGCACTTACCTCACACCAGTGAAGTTGAGACGCATCGCCCATAACAAGGTTGGTAAATGTCCCAAGTTTGATGCTGAAAACGCGGACATTATCCACCTGGCGTGGGAGTGTCCTGAGGTGAGGCAGTTCTGGACATGCGTGGCAGAAAAGATATGCACAGTCACAGGTCTCCCGCTAAGGGAGGAACCGTTGCAGTGCCTATTGGCCTATGTACATAGACCCAAAAAACGGAAAGTGTCCTATACATTACTTCAGTTTATGCTTGTCTTGGCCAGACGTAGGGTGACCATAACGTGGATGGGGCAGAGAAGCCCGGAAAGAGCAACGTGGCGCAGAGATACTAAGGAATGGGCGTTAGCCGAGGAAAGACACATGAAACCAACACGTAAAGATGTAGGGCTACAGGCAGATCTCACAAAATGGAGAGAACTGTGTAGTATTGGGCTGTCAGCGGGAGAGGGAGGGATGGAACAAAGTGCATCTGAGAGCAGCGGGAGTGACCCAGGCGGAGAGGAAAGCAGAGGGAGGGTAAGGGAGAAAAGATGTATTGAGTGCTTGCCCCCCGTCGCCGCCAAGACCTGGAACAACCTCCCACCGAGCCTACGTCAGACCCAAAACCTGCTGACCTTCAGGAGGCTACTCAAGACCTGGCTGTTCGACCAGTAGCGCCCCCTTCCTTTTTTCCCCCAGCGCCTTGAGACCCTCACGGGTAAGTAGTGCGCCATACAAATTCTTGATTTATTGATTGATTGATGGCAAAATGTTCTTAAATGGATGTGCTGAATTTTATTGAAATGTAAGCCAGCAATTCTGTGGAATCCGAAAGACTGCATGTTGATACAAGCTTCAAATGTCCGCGATTGAGAGACTTCCATGACACCGTATGCTGTAATGTTGCTGTTGTAAAGTTATGCAAAAATGAAAAATAAAGTTAAAAATAAATAATGATCCATTTATATGTTTTTCGATAGCCACTTTCCTCGGGGGATGTATAAGAAGGACGAAAATTTGTTGTCCCAGTCATTTACTAGCTGAGGAAAAATTTATTGCGTTGCATATCATGGCTTTTTCTGGAAGGAATCTTGTGGGGAGACTGTTACTTTATCATTTTCATCCAATGTTCTTAATGAGACAATCACCTTTTCCTTTTAAGGATTTTAGATTTGATGGTTGTGTTGTTTTTATCTCAATTTAACGATGCTTTGGCTACGATTTACCCTATAACTGTATTATCTATACTTGTTGAATAGAAGAGTTTGGGTTATAGGAGACCCATAGATGCTCCAAGAGGTTACCTTATTTGTATTTTCTTAGATCTGTAATTGTTAATGTGATCTTCTTGAATTGATATTGTAACCTGCCTTGTACTTTTAATGATCTATGTTTTAAGTCGATTTAATAAAGTAAATTGACTTGACTTCAAGTGGCTCATAGAGAAAAAGAGGTGAGGGTTTAGAAAAGGAGAGAATAAATAGAAGGAAGAAGAGAAAGGTAGGGGGGAGCGGAGGGAAAGGGAAGCTACACTGGGTTGGACTCGCACTTACCACAGAAAGGATCATCGTTCAGGTGCGTGTGCTCAAATAGAAGGGAGAGAGAACATTAATGATTCTTGGAGTAGGCTTGGAGCTTGTTGCTAGTTTATGGTTGTTCTTTTTTTTTTTTGTAGATATTTATCTACAGCATCCCACAGA
Source organism: Lissotriton vulgaris (assembly GCF_964263255.1). Taxonomy (NCBI): domain Eukaryota; kingdom Metazoa; phylum Chordata; class Amphibia; order Caudata; family Salamandridae; genus Lissotriton; species Lissotriton vulgaris. Next base: position 27,129 of record NW_028241565.1, read on the forward strand.
TGTCTGGGTCCGGCAGAGGTGTGTATTTTGGAATGTAGTATATTGTCGGCACCCTGGATTGAGGATAATAGGTTCCACCCTTTATCGAAGGAACATAAGCAGGTTGTTTTCCAGTCTGCGAAAATAGTTTCCGTCCGCAATGAGATGAGTAGATCGACTAGTTGTGCTGTGTTTCCAGTAATTTCAGAGGAAAGAGGGTTAGCGTGGATGCCCAGTGCAGTCGTTAGGAAGACAATTTCTATTCCTGACGGTGATGTGTTTAGTATGAGTGATTGTATTCTCGACCACAGGCGTGAGATATTTTGCAGGTAAGAAACATGTGATGTAGGTCACTTGTGACTTCCTCACATCTCCAACGTAGGTCTGAATCTCAAACTCCTAATTTGTGTAGTCTGGAGGGTGCCCAATAAGTTTTATGAATTGACCAGAACCTTGATTGTGCAAGTGCTCCTGTGATTTTTACTGAGAAAGGGGACTGCCAGATGTTACTCCACCTTTTGGCTGTGAAAACTGCATGGCATGATAATTGCATGTGTGCTCCCCATTTAGGGGTGAAGAGTCGCAGGGTAGAGATGTTGGGTGTATCCAGAAGTTTGTAATATGTGAGGCAGAGTGACTATTACTTTCTAAGTTTTATCAGTATATCTGGTTGGTGTGGAGGCTTCAATCTGCTCAATGTGCCTTTCATCTCAGGAATGTATAGAAGTTTATGTTTGGAACATTGAAACCATGCTGCATAGATGAGAATGGGATGGGGTTTATTTTTAGCCCAGGTCACTTATTGAATTAATACTGTTTCAAGCCCATGATTCCCAGTAGACTGTTTTGTTCTCTGGTTTGATTGCATGGTTCTGCCAAAGGGAGGCTACGGTGGAGCCATGTGTTCAATGTTCCAATCGTTTGTCCAATAGTAGGAGAGATGCCATGATAGGTCTCGAGTGTTTTAAGGGAAATTTTACACAGGGTAAAGTAAAACCTCGGATTCACCATATGCGATGGACTCGCAATATTAAAAGGTAATCAAGTAGTCACTGGGTGAATTCCTTTAAACAATTTTAATTGTAGACTGGTATTCAATTCATAGTGTCATCATATGTTGAATAGGTCACATGTGGACTATCTTCTCCAAGCTCAAAATTATATCCATAATGGGTAACAAGTATCCATAGCAAGTGTCCAGTAACTCAGTAACAAATGCATCCCCAATGCATTTCGAGCATCTGCTCTTCGTCAGGGGAAAATTCTATGAGAAAAACAAAGGAATATCTAAGATATTATGCGCTATACAGGAGTAAGCATCCCAAGGATAACAGTGAGACAACCATGGCAACTAGGGCTGATGGTAACCATAAGAGAGCAAAAAAGAAAAACCGGAGTGAACTAAGTCCCCGTGTAGTAATGTTAAGCTGAGTGATAAAATGCGGAAAAATCTATACTAAACACAGTCGTGCAAACGTGTGCTCAAAGTGGATAGGACCGTCATGAAGTGGTGCTGCAGAATAGTTAATCGTGAAATCGGCAATCTTGGGAAAAGTGTGCATGATGCTTAATAGTAACGTGCGACTGCTACAGAAGGTAAAAGGCATTCCAAAAGATGGGTCTGGTGTACTTTAAGAGAACGTGCAAAAGATCTCAAACTGTAATTCAGACGCGCCGTGCTCAGTCCGAGACTGTTTGAAAGAAGAAACCATCTCGAAGGGTATCTGCCTAAGCGTGTTTTAAAAAAGAGTGAGTGATCCTAAGTTGGTGGGGCAATCTTAATGCAAGTGTGGACGAGTGTAAAGCAGAACCGGTCACCGCTACTCTGGAAAGGCGTCTAAACCAAGTAGGCGCGGAACGCTGGTGCAGCGTTATCTGCGTGCTGGGGGTAGAAATTAAAAGAGGACTTGGACGTGAAGTAGCAATTCGAATCGGACAAAGTTATGTTGCTCAGGATTCTATAGCAAGGCAGGTTGTGGGGGAAGGGGACAGCTTCCTTGCAGCCTGAGCCACCATTTGTCCTGTGAAATCAGAAATGCCTTTTGATAGCAGGTATAATCTGGGAGGTTTATACCCCCAGAGGATTTGTTCTTTAGAATCTTCATGGAATTTCTAGGTTTCTTATCTTTCCACAGAAAGTTGGAGAGGACTTGATTTTAAAAAGGCGGGGGAGAGGGTGAGTGGGACCATGCTTGAAATAAAATTAATCAGTGGGGTGATCATCATCTTGATGTTGTCCACCCGTCCTCACCAAGTGATGTTCTTCAGGGACCAGGTGTTAAGGAGTTCTTTGGTTTTGTTGTGTGTTTTGTTGTGTGTTTTCTATTCCTTGATATCAACAGTGTGTTTCAGATCTGAGCCAAACCGAACACCATGGTACTTGCCAATGTAAACTGAGATTGCCAATTACCGCTGATGTGCAGTGAACGTTTAGGGGGATAACTTCAGTTTTATCTTTATTTAGAGGGTATCCTGCTACTAATTTCTCTCTATTTGTTGCATGATGGTTGGAATAGCATGTGGGGCATCTTCGTGAATAGTAAGACATCGCTGGCGTAAGCTGCTACTAATTGCCTACCAGAATGGAAGTCGATGCCCGAAATAGCTAAGTTATTGCTAAATGGTGAGATTAAGAGTTTGATGGCTAGTAGAAAAGGTTCGGGTGATTTGGGGGGCAGCCCTGGTGAGTGTCTTGGGTGAGGCTGAAAGAACGGGACATGTGCCCATTAACTTTAACTCTTGCTGTTGGGTTGGAAGAGAGGGTCATGATCATAAGAATAAGATCCGCACTAAGGTATTTATGGAGGATGGCTTGTAGGAAAGGACAAGAGACTTTGTCAAAAGCCTTCTCTGCATCTAGTGTGAGGGCCGCAGTTGAGGAGTGGAATAGTTAACCTTCTCCAGGACATGGCAGAATGCTCTGATGTCAGAGGCCAGCCATCCTTTGAGAAAACCCGTTTGCAAGTTCACAATCAAATTTTACAGTCAACATTTGAGTGATATCAGCCTATAGTTTTTAACATTTATAGTGTCCTTCCCTTCTTTTGGGATTATGATGATTGTGGCTTCCGTCGCCGAGCCAGTGATTTACCCCAAGGAGGTATGGGCATTTAAGAGTGCATGGAGGGGACCTGGGTCTGTGTTGCGGCTCTGATTTCATCTTCAGAGAAAGGTTTATTTATGATGAGGGAGTTTGATCTGATAGCTTAGGAAGGTGGCAGGATTCCAGGTAGTCATTAATTATCGCTGGGTATAGTTATATGGCGTTACATAGGTTAGCATAAAAGGATTAGAATGTGTCAAGGATGCCCTGGGTTGACAATGTTATCATTTCATTAGTGCTTTTAGGTCTCGCTCCTAGCGTTGCAGTGCGCACTGCTCGCGCAGCGCGAGACCTCTTGTACGGGCTTCCGAAAGCTGACCACACTCTTGTGCGTGTACTTTTTGTTTTGTTCAGCTGCAATTGGCTTTTGCGTTCATGTTTGTGAAAAAGGCAGCACGCCATTGGTGAAAGGCGTGTGCATGTCCCACCTTCTTTACAAATGTAACTGCCCATGTCCCATTGGTGTTTGTTAAGCGCGGCAGGCGCATCCGAGACATGTGTTTCTAATTAGCGCGCGTTTGCATTGCTGCCGCGCTCGCACCCGCTCCTCTCTCGTTTCAATCGCGCTGAGTTCTTTGTTTACATTGATGGCAGTGCCGCATTTTTTAAATTTGCAGTGCCTTTAGAAATTTGTAAACTCGCGTGCATGTTGCTTTCACATCCCGCTTGCAGCACTCGGCTTTCATTTGACCTGTTGGGTTCAAAACCTGCAATAAGTAAGTGCGCGTTCGCTTTGCTCCCTCATTGCTCTTCTTTTTTGTTACATTGCTTAGGTGTATATTATCTTACTTAATGTCCCGTTGCTCTACTTATGTTTTATTTGGTAATGTTATTTAGTATTTTATCGAGTTGCTGTAGTTTGTGCTATTCCTAGTGCCTGGTATTCATAGAGGGTCTTCGAGGCGCTCAGGTGATACGAGTCGGTGGCAGCATTGCCTCGCTCAGCTGCGTTAGCAATATCTGGGGGCTGCGATTGCAGAATAGGCTCTTCCTGAAGAGATGCTCTTGCAGCGCGCGCCTGGCACAGGCGCCTCCTCGCCGTGTAGTGAAAACAACTACTGCACCCGCAGTGATGTGGTCACCAGGGCTAGGCTCCTGCTGAAGGCCCATGTGGAGGCGAGGCTCAATGCGCCCAGGTTTTCTGACTAAGTGTCGGATTCAACCCCTCCTCCGAGTCACAGGGACTACATGATACATTTACCTGGAAGCCTGGCAAGATGGGTTACTTGTGATTTCTTTATGCACAAGGAGATTAGGTGATTCACACCATAACAGAATATTGAGCCGACGCCAGCCCCGAACCTGGTTCCTCAGGTCCAAAGTCGACAGGTCCGACCAATAGACCACAACCTCTTGGTAAATAGAAATATAGCAAACACATCGCCGTACCCGACTTAAAGTACTTGTATCCCACTATTTACTACAGAATACATTTATTAGCTGGGTGTACAGCCATACCCCCCCCCCCAACACGCTACGCCCCTGAATGTTTTTCACCTGTGCACGGCATAGTTAGCTGGCATGTTTTTAAATTTCCCAATTTATTCTTCTTTTCACGCATGTCCCTTGTGTGCTCAAGTGTCTCTCGTTTGCACTGACTCACGTCCCTCACTGTAGCTCTCAAATTTTCCTTTCGTAACTAGGGTACTTGTGATAGTTAAGGGGTATCGGATCAGCCAGGAAAGTGGACATTTTTGGCTATTCATGAAATCAAATTGTGACCCTCCAAAGGAGTCGCTTTTGAGCTACGCCACACTCTCGTTTAAGTACACATCTCGCATCAGACGTCTGTCTCTCGTTTTAGACATGGTACTTCGGTTGCACAAATGTCCTTTATTTGTAAACATGCATTTCACTTGTGCGCGGACTTATCGTTTGCAAACATTCCTCTTAGTTGGATGTGCGTGCCCTCATTTGTAGCGTCTCTCATTTACTCACTTGGCCCCCATTTTCACATGTGCCTCCTTTCTGCGCTCTGACCTAATTTGCTATATTAATCATGATTCCATCCAATAATAATCGTTTTCTAAAATTCAGGGTGGGTTCATCATCGGTGCTCAGTATTCCTAGTCACACCACGTTCCCACAAGTCTCTAATTTGTATCACTCATTTGCATACCCAATGCCCAATACGGATACGACTGAGCATCGTGGTGCAGGCGGGCATGAAGCGTAACAGTGCATTTAGTACTGAAATAAAAAACAAACATTTTACAAACCCGCCTTCTGACCCCATCTCTTCAGGGTCTCTCACAGACAGGACTGACATTTTACAGCTCAATGGATTCTGGGACTTGAAGTTTCAATTTTCATAAAAAAATTATTAAACTACAGATGAAGTGCTAATATCTGCAGATTTTATAGGACAGCATGTGTTTCTTAAGATGCAGTTCCAGTTGCCTGGTACACCATGTGTCGTATATTACTAATTACTATATTGCCTGCATTGTGATCACGTTCTTCGGTGCACCCGTGTGTCTCTATGTATCAGTGTCTGTCTCATGGGGTGCGTGTGTTTCTCAGCGTGTCCATGCATGTGTGCCTGTTTGTAGTACGGTTTCTATGTATGTCTGTAAGTGGGGTTCGACAGGGGGTAAAAGACATTGTCTTTTACAAAGACATTACTTGTTTCCCCTACCCTGGCTCCACTGATGCCCCTTTTCCCCCCTACCCTGGCTCCACAGATGCCCCTTTTTTCCCTACCCTGGCTCCATGGATGCACTCTGCACCCTGACCTCATAAATATGTAGCTTCACAAAGCTATTTTGCACTGAAATTCTGTGTTAACTCTCTACACACATCAGCCACTGGGCCAAAAATGCACCTCTTTGCATTACCCCCACAAATTGCTCTCCACTTAGACAATATATGGGCCTCCTCTTCACTGTTCTTCTTTTGCAACTACGCACGTACAGATAAACTCGGGGATTAAAGTGGGCTCTGTTCTGCAAGCTCTTAGCACTGATGGTAAAAAACACTAAAGACTTAACATTGGTCCCTTCTGGGCTCTGCGTTTCTGTCCTAGACAATAGTAACAAAACAAGTATTTGCAATGCAATAGGTCTCGCATTTGCGAGAGTTTGAGCTTTTGGCATTGTAAATGACAATGCCTTTTATTTATGCGTTTGAAAACCTGCAAGCTGTGCCTAAACAATGCCAATAGCTCCAACTCTTGTTTTGTTTTGCAGTTTTATGTAGCGCGAACCTCCCCGAAAAACATATAAATACACAACAATTGTGCTGGAGCTATTTATGCATGACTATCAATCCACATTACTGCTACCCTAGCTAATGCTACAAATGCGGTTATAACACAGCAACTATTCATGGCAATCCTCAACCCTGCACACTACTGCTACATACACCTATTCCCACCAGCGCTAACTGCACATAAGCTGTAATACACATACTTGCTCCACACATACATGCAGCTCATTATCTGGCCAATACATTCAGTACACAGCAAACAAACAAATTCAGCAAAATTGTATAACAATGCCAAAAACTCTAACTAATGTGAGACCTGTTGCATTGCAAATGCTCTTTTATTGCAGCTATGAGGCTTCTGTTATTAGTATATTTTAGGTACTTTGCCAAAGTTTTTCCTGCTCTGTTGCTATTGCAGAGTTTGCCAGCGTTCATGACGTCAACCCATTTGCGCGCAGTAGGAAAGTAGGATCTGCTTCTCATTGTTACCCCCACTTTTTTACTTGATGTTATGCTGTTTTTGACTAGTCTGACTTGGATCCTGCTTATCAGGACCCCATTCTATCTGCTTTCTCCCTGTACTTGGGTACACTCCAGATTGGATACTGGGGTACCCTTGTCAGTCTTAAGTATATGGTACCAATGTGCCCAGGGCATAGATAATCCAGAGGCATCCCATGGGGTGAAGCATGTATTATACCACCAATGAAAGGCCATGCAAAATGGAACTACAGACCTGCCATTGCAGCCTGCGTAAGATGGTGCATGCACCACTTACTTTAGATATAGGTTTATTATATCCATAGGTCACTACACTTAAAACCTATAAGTCACTCCTCTAACAGGCCTGAACGATCCTGAAGGTAGGGCGCTGGGTTTTACGTGAGAGGGTGCCCCTGCATAAGCAGAGTACCCCTGCAGCCTTCGAAGACCATTCTCCAGGGTTGTCGGTGACGCAGCTAGACATATAGGTAGAGGTGCATTATATGCTTGTGTAAAATGCTATCTCAAACGGCTGCAACAAACCATGTAGTGTTTGGTATCAAACACCTAGGAATCATACCTCCAGACTGGTAACCGGTGTGGGAGATTTGATTCCACCCTTCTGCAGTGGGCTTCGTGGGCTTCATGGGTCCCTGGTCTTCCCGGTACCAGCCTTCTCGACCCGGACAGCACAAAATGGTGGCTGCTGGCCAGAGACACATATCTGCCCCCCTGCTGCTGAGCCAGGCTCAAGCAGAGGAAGGCAGAAGAAGGCAGCACAATAGGCATCCTATCACAGGGAGGTGTGACCACCTCCCAGACAGGATTTAGTGTATTGGGGCTGAGTGGGTGCACTTCCAAAGTGCCTGAAAGTCTGCACGAGGGACACATTTGGTGTCCCTGTCCATAGTCCTGTTCAAACCAGTCCTGGGAGCTATTGGCTCCTGTTCTGGCTCAAAACTGGACGAAGGACATGGGAGTAACCTCCCAACTGTCCTGACCCTCCCCTGGGAGGGTCCCCATAATCTTTCCAACCCTCTCCCATGGGTGCAAAAGGCTTACCTGGCTGTAGAACCCTATATTCGACATGTTCAAGATTCTGATCAAGAAACCACTGACCTTCGACTGTCTAGACTTCGCCGGACTTCGACTGAACCCGACTTCATCTTCGTCCAAAGCATCGTCCGTGTCCGTGCACCATACAGGCTCCGTGCAGGACCTGTGGAGCATCAAGGACACCTGAAGTTATCTCCCTTGGGGTGAAGGAGTCACTCCGCTGCATTCGCAGTCACCGTAACGCACCTGACCGGTCTGCTGATCCTGAGCTCCTGCGGACTCCAAAAGCTTCAGCAACACAGGAGGTGGGTTCCTACAGGTCGAGCTGCCTCTCACCAAGTTGAGACCAGTGTCCCTCGTGGGGACCTCATAACCCGACCCCTGTGTGCCGCGTACGTTTGCATATGCTTGTTGGTGTTCCCCAACTAAGTGCATTGGACTCTCGATAGCCCCAACCTCTGCGCACATTTCGTAGAAAGGACTTCGGCTGCCCCGCACTCTGTGCCCTGCAAGCTGTTACTTTGTGAAACTGCTAGAGGTCCCCTTGCAACTCCTGTGCCTTCAGCCTGTGGGTCCATTTGAGGGACAACACTGCTTTTCTTGGGCTCCCCTGGTCACTCCAGGCCGGCCCTGACTCCCCTTGCTCTGATGAGTCCCCTGGTCCTTGCTGGGCGAGACCATAACCTTCTTTTACCTTCTTCGTGGTTTGCCCCTGCCAAGGCTTGTTGGTGCTCCCGCCGGACACGAAACCCTCAGCACTCGACATCCTTCGTGGGACAGTTCTTATCCGGCTCCTGGTCATCATAGACGTCTCCTGGTCCCTGCAGCTGTAGAGTCATGGTCTCCATCTTCACACCTGAAGCACTCAACATCAGTGGGCATTTGTCTACGAAGCCCCTGGTCGCTCCTGAGTGAGCCAGACTCTGTCCCCTCTGCATTCAGGTTCCTTCCATCAATAATCCACCTGTGGGTTCAACCGGACACTTTTCTTCTTTCCAGCAGTGGCATTTCTTTGAAGACTCCCATTGAGAAGGACAGTGGTTTCCGACGCCACTTCAACCCTATGAACCCGGCTTCCCTGGGATAAGTAACTCTAGTACTTTGGTATCCACGGGTGGGGTGGCTCTCCAACCTTCTAGGTTCCAATGGGTTTCTTCGTAGTCTACTGGAAAGGGTCCTTAAACTTCAAATCGCGACTCTCCCATTGAATTGTATGTAGCAAGCAGTAGTGTTCTCACACTGCACCCTTCCTCCGTGGGGTCCCTACTTACTCACCTTGGGTGGTTCCTTGGGGTCCCAGTGTTTCTACATCCACTAGACACTGTCTTGCCTCGAGTCGTGGTTCTTATACCACTATTTTAGTATATGGGTTGGTCTCCTCCGGGAGCCCACTGTGTATTAGTGCTATTTATGATTGTTTCTGTGCTACAGTATTGTGTGTTTTGTATTTATCTGCATGTAGCAGATACTGTGAGGTATTTAAGGTGTGTTATAATAATAAATAAATATTTTTATAACTACTGTGTGGTTCTCCTTTAATTTAGTTGGATCAACTTGCCTCTCAGGGTGGCTTTGAGGGCATCCCATCTTATGGTGGAGGAGTTGTCGCTAGGGGGCATTTTCTTTGAGGAAGTTTGCAATGGCATTTGTGATATCTGTTCTGGTGTCATCTGGTAGTATGTTGTTTATGCGTCATTGTCTAGGTGGGGGAGTTCGGTTATTGAGGGATAGTTGCATGGGAACTCATACGTGGTCGGATACCACTGTGTGTTTGATTTTTGGAGTGTGGGCTCTGTTCGAGTAGGGATTTGCTCACTAAAATACGGTCTATCCTCAAGAAGGAATGGTGTGTTGCTGAGTAAAAGGTATAGTTGGATCCTGTGGGGTTATATAAACACCGTATTTCTATTAAATTGTTATGGTTGCAGCACAGTTTCATCTGTTTGTGAGAATTATTTCAATAAATGTATGTGCTGAAATCCTGTCTAGATTCACATCCATTAGGAAGTTGAAGTCTTCACCCAAAATTACACCGAATTTGTCTGGGAGTTCCGAGAGGTGTTTGTTCAGGTCTCTCCAGAAAGGTGCATAATTGTAATTAGGAGCATTTATTTTAGCTATTAAAAATAATTCTATATCCCTTTTCTTTACATTTGAGATAAGCCACCTACCCCCTTTGTCGTGATTGTGTGATAGTACTGAGATGTCCCCACTTTTGATATCTAAGTGATAACTCCGTTCTTTTTTGGCGGGCAGATGAGAAGCCAATATCTGCAACCCAGTGACCCATGACCCTGTTTTCAGGTCAGGCCGCTACCCACGCCGCACAGCATCACCTGTGGGTCTGTGTCTCCCAGGCCGCTGCTGCTGTAAGTTTGCTGCCCCTAGCAGTCGTATCATCTCATTTTGTACCCCTGTTCCTGTATTTAGTTTCCAGTAATTTCTCTTAGAGGTTTTGTTGCTTTTTCTGTTTTTTTCTCTCCATTCCTGTTTATTATGGTTTACCCCCCCCCCCCTTTTTTAAGGTCTTGCTGAGCCAGCGCATGTTCTGTTTTTTCTCTCCATTCCTGTTTATTATAGTTTACCCCTCCTTTTTTAGGTCTCGCTGAGCCAGCGCATGCACTGCTCTGCGAGAAATTTTGTAAACTGGCTTTTAAAAGTGCTTACCAGAGGCTTTTCCTGGCCTCAAGCTTGCATGCATGCGCAAAGCCGCCATGTGGGTTTCTGTCAAGGCCCATTAAACCTTGCTGTTCTCTCTCCACGCTTCAATTCCCTGTCCCTCCCCCACCACAGATCGCGTCACTCCCCCCCTCTATATACTGGGCGCAAGGCGCACGCGCGACCAATGCTTGTTTTTTTCCTACTCTCGTCTTTTTTTTCTTTTTCTCACGTGCTTTTTGAATCTGCATTTGCCAATAAGGTTATTCTAAACTTGTGTTAAATTAAACGTCACATCCTCATCTCAAGAAATACAACATTGCACACTTTTTCTAAGGACAGATGTAAAACATATTGTTAAAATGCTGTATTTGTGACTGCATTTAGCAGAAGTTAACCACCCTATTTGGGGCGGGTTTGCTTATACTCTCAGAAATGTAATGCATGCTTGATGTTTTGGGAAAGGATCATTTGCAGTGGAGAGCATCTCAGGTAAACAACAATCCCTCAGCAACGCCCTGCTTTGCCTGCACAAATCTATGTCCCTGACAGTGTTCTTAAGAAATGGTTTTGTGAGAACACCATCCACGCCTTACCAGAAGACAAAACAAAGTCAGCGTTGCAGGTAAAGAATTTCTGCTTTTCAGTTAGGTACCATTAAAACAAGCAGGGAATAGCAAAAGAACCCTCAGTAAATGTAATCCAGAGCTTGCTATAGATGTAAAGCTCAGCCAATACATGAGCAATGCACTCCCAACTAGTAAAAGGCAAACATGCTATGCATAAAATATGCAAAATTCAAAATGGTACAACAAAGCAACCGGAAACACCAGTTTTAATTATTGTTCCTTTCTCTCTGAATCAAAGTGGGCTTTAAAATGATATGGATTAAAACAGCGTGGACCATTGACGCTCTTCCAAGGAAACACCTAATAGGGTCCTAAATAATAAAGATGTTATCAGCGCTATTGTTCTGAATGCCCAATAAATGACAAACATCAATGCTAGAGTTTACAATGTCAGGCTATTTGAACAACAGACAATACATCTTATGTTTTAACCCACAATGTCCATATTTCTGGCTAACAAATGTCTGATTAATTTGGAAGTGAGGCATTTAGGAGCCGTTCTCGAATTTGACTGATTGCTGTTTCCGAGGGGTCAAAGAATCCCCCAAAGCCATGAATACCCACCTTTCCTACCTAGCTACAACGGATATTGTGCTGCAAAACTAAATACTTATAAAGTCCCAAAAGCGAGACCTATTGGCTATGCCAATTTCCTTCTGTATCCTGCCCGCTCAGTTTTCCCGCAGCTTAGTCCCCTGCGGCCCTGCCCGCTGTTCTCCCATTCGCCGCCCCGCTCCCGCCTCACAGCTCTCCTCCCTCCCACCTCCCCTCATATGGTGGCCGCTGCGAGGCTGCGCGCAGCGGGCATGCCAAAGGAAAGCCAAAGGCAAGCCCGTCTGCGCCCGTCCGCGCCTGGACCGCGCCAAGCACCAGAACCGCTGGCCCCCGTGAACGCCACAACGCCCATCTCTGCTACGATGCCAGCACCCTCCATGCACTCAACACTGGACGATCACACACCTGCTTCCTGGCCGCCCTGATAAGCGTGGCTCAAATCCACCCGAGTGACTTACCTCACTCACCTATAGTAATTCTGTAAGAAGTCAGCCGGACAGTGGAGAAGAATAAACAAAGTATTTATTAGGCCACAAACTCCCATATGAGAGGGCCCTGTCCGACCATCACCCCAAAGAGTGCGTCGAGAGGACTGACTCTCTTAATCACAGCAGTACATTATAATGCAACACAGTTCATTAGGGTACGCCCCTTCTGGAAAATTACTGAAACCCAGACAGGGGAACAATGTCCTCATACAGTAGGCATCTGCACCTGCAAAGGCTACATCGCTATCTTTACTCAAGGCCGTGGAGCTAGGCTTCAGCGTCTCTGGGCATGAGAACATTACAGATAACGAAACTTGTTCGTTTCGGCCACAGTAAGCTGAGAAACGAAAAACTGCTGTCTTAGGGAAATTCTCTATTCCTGCGGGAGGGGCAGATGAGCGAGTGCGACTCGCAGACACAGGCAGATACACAAAATGAAGGCACACAAGCTAAGCTAAGGAACTAGTATCGTCACACATATATTGGAATAATCAGGTAATAAGGAGAAAAATACACACACGTGCATATATACGTACTTCATCAGTTAGTCATATGATGCTAACTCACATATGAATATAGGAATGGTTGGGGCATCGAAAACTGAATTCTATCAGACCCTCCTTTTAGCATCATTGGCTAACTGCAGCCATATTTATTTGCCAAAAGGTAGCGCCTTTTACATCCATTCTAAGGGCAGGGCATCATCTTTATTCAAAAACATCATCTGCAATCAGCATCATCCAATGTGCATCAGGAATGTCAGTAATGATAGAGGCAGTATATTGACCTGACACCTTCTTTCGTGGTCGCAAATTCGTAGCACACATAGAGCAACATGGGGGAAGGCAATATATGCAAAGGCAACACGTCAGTATTATGCTCACCACTCCAACTAAACCCATCAATATTTTCCAACCCCAGGAAGAGAAAGCACCCCAAAGCCACCCCTGCAAGGACCATGTCCCGTTATCCTGATGGAGTTCAGTCGCTAACCTATGAAGTTTCTGGACTGCCAAGTTAACAGTCGGAGCTGAGTCTGGAATATATACACAGCAAGACGTCCCGATGACGCGACAGGCCCCGCCCCTATCTGCCAGTATGACGTCAAGCACCATCCTGTTCTGAATCGTAAATAATCTCATAGCCTGAATCTCAACGGACATGTTAGTCGTAATGTCAGCCTCAGTAAGGACTACTTTCTCCATCACCCTGGACAGTCGTCGGATGGCCCTACTATTAAATATCGGACCCCAGAAAGGCAAAAGGCCCTTAGAAAAATCAGTCCATTGTTGTACAGAAGTGTCTGTCTGGTCAACGTCATCTACCTGAAGTTCCCTCCTTTTACGCTGCTCTAGTGGACTGGGAAACCTACGATGAGTCTTGTGATACTCGGAGGGTGCCACATATACAGGAGGAATCATATATGCTAAATAACATACCCCACCCCAACCTTCGGGCAACCATAAGTATCCATTATCTCCACACACAAAATAGATACTGGGAGGAGTAACCAAAGATGGGCTGAGAGGTAAGCGTATTAGTGCTGTCACGTTACAAGAACTATTACCGACCTTGATGGGGCCCCTACCCTCAAAACAAAAAAATGGTGGCGGACCCACTACAGCCAAAGGTGTCAGAGACTTAACACTATCATTTCCCTTTGGTGGGTGTCTATAAGACAAAGAGGAATTCAGTTGTAGAAAACTTTCCCTAACTTTGTCAGTGTCATTTGGAATTAAGAACCGACCCACCTTTTTCTCGCACGTCTCTATAAATGTCTGATCAAAACGTCCGTCAGTATATATCCGTCCAAGAGAAGAGGGAGGCAGAGGACGTACTCGCATTGTCATTGTCGATCCCCTATTCTGCAGTCGGGGAGTCAGAGAATCTGGCTGCTGAAAATATTTGACAAGACCTATGAGAGTATACCACCCCACACAACTATTCACAGGTGTCAAAGGGAGCGCTAGAAATCTATTCTTCTTGTAGGCAGCAGAAGGTAAGAGCCCACAAACCCAACAATCCGTAATATTAGTGGTGGCATGAACATGGTGCAAAGTCTTTATAAAAACATTTTCTTTGTAACCTCGTCTAAGCATTCGTTCGCCATAATCTACAGTAACCATGTTATGTTCAGGAACAGCAGTAGGTGTTGGTGCAAACACATGAACGGGATAGGCTTTATCCAGGAAAAACAATATGCCAAGAGTCACTAGGAAAGCTATTAATACTACAATAAGGAGCACTATTTTTCCTTTCCGGGAAAGGGCCAACCAAGGAGAATCAGGCAAGGGTCTTGGAGGAGCCGCAAAGGGCTGCTCCTCATCAGGGATGGGGCGGCCAAAAGGGTACATATTTAAAACTGCAAAAAGGTATCAAAAAAAATGAAAAAAACACTTCTAAAAAAAATAGTCCCAGACTATCCGCCGAAACCGGCCAGAGGGGTTCTTCAACCCTAAAAAGGGATCTTCTCCCTGTGTCCTTCAAAGCCTCACAGGCAGGCTTTTACCGTCCATACCTTAATCCAACCTCGCTTGACACACAGCAATTGAAACAGAGGAGCACTTAATCTGGGCCCCACACCACTCTATAGTCTCATAGAACTCAATCTTCGGCTAAACACCAGGGCTCTTACAAGTCCATCCCTACCACTAAATCTTCAGAATGTCCACTAAGCCCTTCTTCCAGTGTTTAGTCCATTACACTTGTCACTTTTTCCGGGGCCGCAGATTATAGCGAGTGCTCCCTCGCACTTCGGGGTCAGTGAACAAAACGGGTGTATCTATGGCAGGTACTGAACTCTCTGACGCCTTTTCACTAGTAGCAACGGGAGTAACAGAGCTCTTTGAAGCACTTTGTTCTGCACTTTGTTCCGCACGTGACTTTGAATCTTCCTTGTCACGTTGCTCCTCTCCCCTCAGTGAAGCATCCGAGAAGGGAACATATCTGGGTATTTGCTCATGTTCCTCGTCAGCAATGCCTTCTCTCACCCATTGGTCGTAGGGTAGCGGTAGCGGGACTTTCTTCACATGCGATGCATGCGTCCACGCCTTCCTACCTTCCACTCGAAGTGCGGTTCTTGTGGTGAGGAGCACCTGTCGAGGCTCCGACCACCTGGGCTCCAGACAGGATTTCCGTTGGTATCTTCTGACGACGACCCAGTCCCCTGGGTGGATGGAATGACCAGGCCCCTCCGGCAACGGCTTCAGGGTGTCTGCTACCTGCTGATGAATAGAACGAAGATCTTTAGTCAAAGCATACAAGTAATCTATCAACAGAGGATACTGTACTTCCGAGAAACATTTAGGCCTAGGTACTCCCCAAACGTTGGCCGGACGGCCAAATACCACCTCATGAGGGGAGACACCCGTTTTGGAGTTAACAGTTACTCTCGTAGAAAGTAAGGCTAAAGGAAGGGCATCTGGCCAACGGAGTCCTGTACTCTCCTGTATTTTGGCCATCTTTAATTTTAACGTTCCGTTAAAACGTTCCACAAGTCCTGCGGCCTGAGGATGTTGGGCCGAGTGGAACTTTTGGGAAATCTGTAAGCCTTTACATATCTGCTTCATCAATTCCGCATTAAAGGACGTGCCATTATCACTCCAGATCACCCTAGGCAATCCGAAGCGAGAAAAATACTCTTTAATCAACATCTTTGCAGTAGAAATAGCTGTGCAGTCTTTTGTTGGAAATGCCTCCACCCATCTACTGAAAGCGCATACAACCACTAAGACGTATTTAAGATTGTTGACCCTTTCCATTTCAATATAATCCATCTGAATTACCTCAAAAGGGAAAGAGTAAGGTGCAAAATTTCCCACTGGGACAGGGGTACCTTTTCCTGGATTATGCCTCAAACATACCATGCACTGTCGAACCAAGTGAGTCGCCACTTTAGAGATATTTTTATTGCTCCACACTGGGTCCGACAGTTTGCACATACCCTTGGCGCTAATATGTGCAGGTCCATGGGCCATCGTTACCACTGGGAGGACATATGCATTCGGAAGTAACCATCGTCTCTTGTCGGTCACATCCGTCCAACATTCATCAGCATCCAATCGCCCCCCACCATCCTTCCATGTCCTCAGTTCATCTTCAGTAGCTTTCTCTTGTATGTTTTTTACACTCTGTACAGTATCTGCAAACATGTTAACATCTGGTACCCATCTAGCTGGGCCTGCCACAAACATCCATGGTAGTTTTTCTCGAGTAGTCTCTTTTGCCGTTTGGTCTGCGAAGGCATTTCCTCGTCCCACATCATCCACTATTGTCTTGTGTGCGCTACACTTTATCACAGCCAGTCGCTTGGGTAACGTCAATGCTGTCAACAATCGTAATATCAGCTGACCATGTTGTATGCGTTGTCCATGTGAAGTCAGAAATCCCCGTTCTGCCCATAGTCGCCCATAATTATGAGCCACGCCGAAGGCGTATTGGCTGTCAGTATAAATGTTCACGTCCAGTCCCTCACTCAGTTCACATGCTCTCAGTAAAGCTATAATTTCCGCCGCTTGGGCCGAATTGTAAGGTATTCTAGAAGTCTCCACTACCGTCTGTAATGTCGTTATTGCATATGCTGCAAGTTTGAAACAAGACCCATCCACATACAACTCCCCGTCCGGTTCGTCTAAGGGCTTGTCCGTCAGATCCACCCTCCCCTTTGTCTCTTCTTCTGTCCGAAACAAACAGTTGTTTATGTCATCGTCCTTTGTATCCGTGGGGATAGGTAGCAATGTGGCAGGATTCAGTGTAGCACACCTTTTTATCGTTACATGGGGTGCAAAGAGGGTCATCTCATAGCCGGTAAGACGAGCACTTGTTAAATGCTGCGTCTGTGTTCTGTTTAGTAAAATATCCACAGCATGCGGTACCATTACTGTGCGGTCTGAACCCAATACGAGCCCTGCCGATTGTCTTATAGAGACCGCAGCAGCCGCCGTGGCTCTCAGACAGCTCGGCAGCGCTCTTGCCACATTGTCGAGCATCGCAGAAAAGTAAGCGCAGGGTCTCTGTTTCCCTCCGAAACATTGTGTTAAGACAGACAACGCGCAACCTTCCGCCTCGTGCACATAAAGAACAAAAGGCTTCTGGTAATCAGGTGTTCCCAGAACGGGTGCAGAACATAAAGCAGTTTTTAGTGACTCAAACGCTTCCTGACATGCAGGGGTCCAGGGTAGGGGTTCGCGCACTTATTTGGTAGTCAGATACAATAAGGGTTTTGTTAGTAACGCATAATTAGGTATCCACTGGCGACAATACGATGTTATGCCCAAGAATGCGCGCACCTCTCGCTGCGTGTTAGGTACCTTCATATTAGTTATCGCTTTTATGCGCTCTGGCGTCAATCTCATCCCCACTTTCGAAAGGAGGTGGCCTAGGTAGGTGACCTTCGTTCGACAATATTGGAATTTTGGAAGGGATACCTTATGCCCCCTTTTTGCCAAAATGTGCAGTAATTTCACTGTAGCATCCCGACAACCCTTCTCGTCGTCCGATGCAATCAGGATATCATCCACGTACTGCAACATAACGTTGCCAGGTGGAAGTTCCAATTCATCCAATTGTGCCTTCAGTGCTTGACTATAGATGCTCGGACTTTCAGTGTAACCTTGGGGAATTCTTTTAAACCTGAAGCTTCGGCCAGCCAATGAGAATCCGAATAGATAACGGCTGTCTTCATGTACTGGGATGCTGAAGAAAGCATTCTTCAGGTCCAGAACAGAAAAATATTTAGCAGATGGGGGAATCATTGTCAATATCGTAGTGATGTCTGAGACCACTGGATATTGTGGCTCCACTACTCTATTCACATGGCGTAAATCAATTACAAACCTATATACATCAGGAGTATTATCTGTAGCATCAGGCGACCGTCTTTTAAGGATCGACAGTATGGGACTGTTACATATGTTCGAATCTGTCTCTTCTACTACACCTGACCGAATCAAATCTTGTATTATTTGCAACAGGGCTTTCTCTCCCTCTCTAGGAATTCTGTACTGCGGTACTCTTGGTAATTTCGCTCCCATCTTAACCTTTATTGCCACCGGGGCGATATCCATTTTATCCACATCCGTATCATTGGTAGCCCACAAACTGCTGGGTATCCCATCGAATTCAGGTGGTAGTGGATCATCTTTAGAGAAACATTGTAGTGGGCGAGCAACAGTCGGGCCTAGCGTTAGGTACACACCGTCCGGAGAACAATAAATGGTGGCGTGCAACCTCTTCAATAAGTCTAAACCCAGTAAATTTTCTCCACAATTTGAGGTCAATAAAAACGGTGAATCAACAGTGAAAGGACCAATCGTTAATGTAAGAGGTTTGGAAATAGGGCTAATCACCGGGGTACCTGAAAAACCCACAGAGATATTGTTCTTGCCAGACAGAGCCGCCCCGGGGACCCGAGAATGAGCCACTGAACTTTTCGTTGCACCCGTATCCACTAGAAATTTTTGCTGAGACCCCAATAAGTCTGCCTCGACATAGGGTCCCCTCTGATCAACTTCCACAGGCACTGGTCCCTCGCTCTGTCCTACGCTGTCCTAGTTATGGGAGAACCCTGTCAGATCATCTACGGAGTAATCATCATTATAGTATTGACCACCGCCCATTTGGAGCTGTTGCCCGTCTGCACCCTTGTCGAAGTAGTTACCTCCTGGCCTCCCGCCACCATCTGACCGTGCATTTTGCCTCCCAGAATCACCACCTCTTCCTCGTCCTCGCCCTAAACCGGCATTCGACCGAAGCAGAGGGCAATCCCTCCACCAATGCCCCTCCTGCTTACAATTCGCACACTGGTTCGGTCCTAATCTTTCCCTACTTTCACCTCTGCCATAGCCGCCACCACCACGTCCTGGCGCCGCACCTTTCCCTCGACCTCTCCGATGCTGTGACACGTCCTGCCCACTAAAATCCATGAACGTCTTTTCAAACCTCGTAAAGAAGTCCGAGACTGCCTCATCCTTTTTTTGCTTACAAGCCGTCAACTTGTCCCAGTCTACCTTCTTCGGGGGGATGAGAGTGTGCATGTATTTTATTATGCGCCCCGGCAACGCCAAAATCTCAGCTTTCGGCTTTTCTCCTGGCTTACGTTCCTTATCCCAATCCTGTAACTCCTGCCATGTACCACCCAGTTCTTCTGAATGATCCGTGCCCTTCACCTGGCGCCATACATCAACCGGGACCAGAAGCCCAAAAAACAATTCAACATCAGCTAAAGTCATTACAGTGGAAGAAGCAGCTTCCGTCAACTCCTTATAATACGCAGTCGGGTTCTTTCTAGAGTCCGGCAACTGGGCTTTTAAAGCCAGTACCTCACTTCTCTTCCATGGTGTATACACCCACTGCTCCTGGAAATGTACATCTACACTGTTCCTGGTGACGGCGTTTGTGACCGGATCTACCATCTCGGGTATCTCGGGATGGAAGATAGGGTGCACTTCACGCATTGGATGTATACCTGGGAAATGGGGCACACCTGCTGAGGGCAATTCATTCCTGTACTGTAATAAAGCACGCAGACTGCGCATCACCTCCTTCACCCCAGTATTCGTTCTATAAGCTCCGTTCTGTATATCTCGTAAAGTCGCTGGAGCCACACCCCCATACCCCTGTTCCCATAACGTTATTAATACATTTGACATGTGCCACAAAGCGTGCTGTTACATCAAAGGCTCAAAATCTTTCATTGTAGACCAAATGTCTTCAAACGAATAAATATTATTCCTAGCCCACTGGCATGCCTGATTGGCCACTATACTTTTCTCATCCAAACCAACCGTAGAACGTGTAAGTAACTTCCGTACTTGTGAGAGCAGTCCACCACCTGCGCCTCGACTCGGCGTTGACATCTCCTGACTAGGGGTAGTGCTAGCTGAAACAGTAGGGAGTGCAAGGGAAAATTGGGAGGGAGCGGGCGAGGTGGTGTGGAGCAAAGAAACGAGGGGTGTCGAGGGCGGGGAAGCAGAAATCGCTGCGCCATGTTGATGCGGGGCACTTGCCAACGGGCCTGGATCCCCACTAGCAGAGGCGGGAACTGGCAAAGAGGGATACAATGACTGCGGAGCATAAGGAGGAGGGGGTCTGGTACTCAAAATGTCTTCCATCTCATCTTGTTCATCTTCTCGTACTACATAACTTTTATTTTCTTTCAACCTGCAAAGCCTATCTGTGCGCTCTAAACGCTGCTCATTCTCATGCTTGGTATGTTCTCTCGCTTTCTGCGCCATTGTCTGTGCGGACTTTTTAAAAGCTTCTTTCTCTTCTCTCAACTTACGTTTCCTGGCTTCCTTTTGCCACACTCTTAAAGAATCAAACATGCTTTGACGGCTACGCCTAGCAAACAATTTGTCCTGCAAATAGTCCAGTTTAGCTTCTTCAAAAGAACCCGTCAAGGGCCACTGCAAGTCCACATTGTCAGCGGTGTATCGATGCCATAAAGTGCCAAACAAAATCGGGGGCAATCCATGCTTGATATACATATCAAAGCTTGGAGTGCCCTCAGGGGGTGCAGGTTGGCTCTCAGCCAGCCTGGAATCTGAGGGGCGACAACAACATCCAAAACATCGTAACTTACTAAAACACGGCATCTCTGCCTTGATATGAAATGAAGCACTTCTCTACAAACTTCGTTACCTTGAATCGCTAGCTCGAGCTCATTTACACACACATAATATACATTAGGACACACATACACATATAAAATCCTTCCAAACACGTGTTACCAAATGGGACAAGGCCCGTCGACCAAGTCCTGGGGAACCTGGACCCTACCGCAGACCGAACAGTACACTAACTGTTCTGAGGATGGAGAACACATCCGCTCCCCGTGTGGCACTATGGATCGCTGCGCACTTTACCACAGGAGACCCAGGGCCCACCTCCACTGAACCACCACTCTAGGAGTTCAGGGTGAGTTCCGGAGTCCACCCGCAATGAGCCACGCCTTCACCACAGTACCACCCGGTCGGATTATTACAACTATATATCCAGATATCCTCCCATCCTCGTCAAGTCTGTCAGAGCGCCTGCTCGCACTCTGAGTTCCCCGGAGCACACTAGCCCCAGGAGCACACCGGCTCCTCAAACCACCGGAGACACCCTAGTCTCCCGAAACATTCCAGTTCCTTTAACAATCACAGGTGGACCACTCACCTTCCGTAGGCCGTACCGACCTCTACCGTTCTCCACCTCCGGCTGCCAGGACCAACACGGTCACCTTCGAGTTCCGCCTTCTGGACCCCGGCGTAAGATCCGAACCGGGACCTCTCCCGATCAGCAGGGTGGGGCAGCGCTGCGAGAACCAAGCTCGGCATCAGATGGGTACCCGGGCCCACCGTGCCGACCAGCGGGTCCCCGGTCTTCTGCTACCCACTTACGGGTGAGAAAGATCTTTATCGCGTGGTCCCTATTCGGGCGCCATCTGATAAGCGTGGCTCAAATCCACCCGAGTGACTTACCGCACTCACCTATAGTAATTCTGTAAGAAGTCAGCCGGACAGTGGAGAAGAATAAACAAAGTATTTATTAGGCCACAAACTCCCATATGAGAGGGCCCTGTCCGACCATCACCCCAAAGAGTGCGTCGAGAGGACTGACTCTCTTCATCACAGCAGTACATTATAATGCAACACAGTTCATTAGGGTACGCCCCTGCTGGAAAATTACTGAAACCCAGACAGGGGAACAATGTCCTCATACAGTAGGCATCTGCACCTGCAAAGGCCGTGGAGCTAGGCTTCAGCGTCTCTGGGCATGAGAACATTACAGATAACGAAACTTGTTAGTTTCGGCCACAGTAAGCTGAGAAACGAAAAACTGCTGTCTTAGGGAAATTCTCTATTCCTGCGGGAGGGGCAGATGAGCGAGTGCGACTCGCAGACACAGGCAGATACACAAAATGGAGGCACACAAGCTAAGCTAAGGAACTAGTATCGTCACACATATATTGGAATAATCAGGTAATAAGGAGAAAAATACACACACGTGCATATATACGTACTTCATCAGTTAGTCATATGATGCTAACTCACATATGAATATAGGAATGGTTGGGGCATCGAAAACTGAATTCTATCAGCCCCAAAGCAAACCCAGGGACCCTTCTCCTGTCGGAGCTGGAGCTTCAACAGCCTCCAAGCCACCAAACCACCCATCGAGAAAGGACACAACCACCTCAGATGCATTCTACTCAACACCCGCTCCGCCAGGAAACATTCCATCGAACTCTGGGACCCACTCGACTCCACCTCCCCTGACTTCGCCTTCCTGACGGAGACCTGGTTGAACCCCTCCTCTGCACCCGACATCGCCATAGCCATCCCTGACAGCTACAAGATCACCCGCAGGGACCGCACCAACGGCACAGGAGGAGGAATAGTCCTCATCCACAGGAACACCCTCAGAATCTCGACCAGCTCCGACAACATCCTCAGCACCGCCGAACACCTGCACTTCCAGATCCACACTGATCCCAACACCACCCTCAGAGGAACCCTCATCTACAGACCCCCCCGGACCACGGCCACAGTTCAGCGACGCCATTGCCAACTTCGTCAGCACGCACGCCCTCGCCTCCACAGACTACATCCTCCTCGGGGACCTAAACCTCCACCTCGGGAACAACAACAACACCAACTCCACAACCCTGATTGACATCCTCGCCAACCTCGGACTCAGACAGCTTGTCACAACACCCACCCACTCTGCCGGCCACACGCTTGACCCCATCTTGCTCTCACGTCTCCTTCAGCCACACAACCGAACATCACTGGACCGACCATTGCTGCATCCTCTTCACCTTCCGGAAACCCACCACGCACCACCGCACCCAACAGATCCCATGCTAATGCTTGAGAAAAGTCACCAAAAACCAGCTAAACACTGCCCTCGCCCGAAGCCCACCCGTCGACCCCACCGACCCCGACCCCGCCGCCCGCAACCTTAGATACTGGATCGATGACTGCACCAACACCCTCGCTCCGCTCAAGAAACCCTCCAACAGACACACCAACATGAAAGCAAGTTGGTTCACCACGGACCTCAAGCCATCCAAGCACACCTGCCGACAACTAGAAAAGAAATTGCACCGCAAACAGACACTGGACAGCTACACAGCCCACAAAAACGCCATCCACAGACACCATCACCTCATCAAAAGGGCCTCCTTCAAAGACCGCCTAGACAACAACGCACACAACAGCAAAGAGCTCTTCAACATCGTGAAAGAGCTCTCCAACCCCAGCGAAATCCCACCTTCGCAAGACCTGTGCAACGCCCTCGCCACCTTCTTCCATCACAAGATCGCAGACATCCACGACCGCTTCAACACCCTGACCGCCCCGACAATCACTGAGACCTCTGACCACCATCCTCATAGACCCCCTGCTCGCCTGGACCAACATAAACGACGACAACACCATCAAAATCATGAACACCATCCACTCCGGCTCTCCGTCAGACCCATGCCCACACAACATCTTCAACAAAGCCAGCTCCACTATCTCACCCCATCTCCGCAAGGCCATCAACATCGCCTTCGAGACCGCGACATTCCCAGAAAGCTGGAAGCACGCCGAAATCAACGCCTTACTCAAAAATCCCAAGGCGGACCCCAAAGACCTCAAGAACTTCCGACCCATCTCCCTGCTCCCATTCCCAGCGAAGGTCATCGAGAAGACAGTCAACTGACCGGCTACTTCGAGGAGAATAGCATCCTGGATCCATCCCAGTCCGGGTTCCGCAGCAACCACAGCCCTGAAACTGCCCTCATCGCTGCCACGGGTGACATCAGGATCCTACTGGACAATGGCGAAACTGCGCCCCCATCCTTCTGGATCTGTCAGCCGCCTTTGACACTGTCTGCCACCGCACCCTACGCACACCCCTCCACAACGCGGGGATCCGACACAAAGCACTGGACCACCTCCTTCCTCTCCGGCAAAACCCTGAGTGTCCGCCTCCCCCTTTCGGTTTCGAAGCCACCGAGATCATCTGCAACGTACCCCAAGGATCTTCAGTTAGCCCGACATTGTTCAACATCTACATGGCACCACTCGCCCACGTCGCCCGACT
This sequence comes from Lissotriton vulgaris, assembly GCF_964263255.1. Classification (NCBI taxonomy): domain Eukaryota; kingdom Metazoa; phylum Chordata; class Amphibia; order Caudata; family Salamandridae; genus Lissotriton; species Lissotriton vulgaris. Next base: position 51,365 of record NW_028241565.1, read on the forward strand.
TCACAACCTCAACATCATCTCCTATGACGAAGACACCCAGCTGATCCTGTCCCTCACCAAGCACCCCCTCACCACCAAAACCAACCTTCACGAAGGAATGAGAGCCGTCGCAGAGTGGATGAAGATCAGACGCCTGAAGCTGAACTCAGACAAGACGGAAGTCCTCACTCTCTGCTACATTCCCTTGGCGTGGGACGACTCCTGGTGGCCGACCGCACTGGGAGCAGCACCAACACCCACTGACCACGCATGCAACCTAGGTTTCATCCTCGAATCAACACTCTCCATGACCAAGCAGGTCAACCCCGTCTCACCCTCCTGCTTTAACACCCTCCGCATGCTCAGCAAGATCTACAGGTAGATCCCCACTGAAACAAGAAAAACGGTCACCCAGGCCCTCGTCATCAGCAGGCTAGACTACGGCAACGCCCTCTACGCAGGAGCCTCAGTAAAACTCCTGAAATGACTACAACGCATACAGAACACCTCCGCACACTTGATCCTCGACATCCCGCGCCGCAGCCACATCACACCCCACCTAAAAGACCAGCACTGGCTTCCCGTCAACAAGAGGATGACCTTCAAGCTCCTCACCCATGCACACAAAGCACTCCACAACACCGAACCAACATACCTCAACAGCCGACTCACCTTCTACACCCCGAACCGCCAGCTCCGCTCTACCGACCTCGCCACCGTCCCCCGCATCCGAAGAGCGAACACCGGCCGCAGATCGTTATACCACCTCGCTGCCAAAACCTGGAATAATCTCCCCATCCTCCTACGCCAGACCCAGGACCTGCTCACCTTCTGGAGGCTACTTAAGACTTGGCTTTTCGAGCAGTAGCAACACCCCTCCCCTCAGCGCCTTGAGACCCTCGCGGGTGAGTAGTGCGCTTTACAAATGTTATGATTGATTGATTGACATAAAGAGTGAAGGCGGGTAGGAGGATGATGTCACCTTTAAGTTTATTGCAATAATTCACCATCACTCTACGTTTCACTTGTTGGTTAACCCCTTTTGTGTTTGAGAATAGTATGGCTGGATGGATAGTCATTGTGATGTGATATAGGCTCTTTGCTTGATAGGATTCTGTTCTTGTGAGCGTGGATGGTGGTTTTAGTGCATGAGAGGTGTGTGAGGGCATCTAGCAACGTATGGTGGTAAATGTGTCTTTTGGGAGTACGGGTGTTGAGCTGATGTGTGGTAACGTAACCTGTGGTGTGATAGGCTTTGAGAGGACACCCGGGTAGCCAGATGGGCGGGGAGGAGTGAGGAGTGAGGAGCAGGAGATAGGAGAGAAAGATGGAGAGTGAAAAAGAGGAAAAGAGAATGAAGAGTCAAACAGATATAATAAACAAGAACCCAAAAATCCTATCCTTAACCATCTGTCACCCAACCATTGAAATGTGCGAGGGTGCATTTCCACACCCTTCCTGTATTAGGGACTCTCTAGGCCACGAGCAGGCCTGTCCGAAACCGACTGAGTGGCTACCCAGTCCTGCAGTACATTGTATCTGTCAGGAAATTCTAAACTAGGAAATGGAAATGCTAACATTGCACTCCATTAACCAAGAGCCACAGTGCAAGGCATTCATTTTGATGGTAGTTTTTAATTTATCTAGGGTGGTTCTATATAACCACTTTATGGTGTTGATAAGTCTGCAACCTGTAGGTCTAGCTGATCGTTCATATGCTTTGAGAGGGTAATGGTGTGTGTATGAGTGACGGTTATTAATAAAGTTGGGGTTCCGTTCAAAGTATCGCCTGCCACTTAACCCAAGGGTGTCTGAAACTGGTTATACCCTGATTACTGGTTGGGAATATTCAGTGCACTGTGGCCTTCGACCTATGACGATAAACAAGTCTCCGGTGGCTCTCCTAATGAGAGACCAATGCACCACCTTCCATGGGGAAAGAGAAGTAACCTCTAATTATAATAATTTTAATAGTATCATTAGCAGAGTCAATAGGTCTGTATAGTGACGGAATATAGTTATTACAGTATTTGGTGGGCAGTGAAATAAGGCATGAAGGAAAGCATTGTAACACATCAAAGACCATCTTATATAGATCGACTGAACATATTATGGCAAACCACAGTCCTGTGATTGTAGTCATCCTCTTTGGTTCAGCTTCAGGAATTCTAAGGAATATGAAGCATCAGTCTAGGAAGGTTAAGTTATATGTTCATGGGAACTGGTGTTGATGCTTCTAGGAGGTTTTGTAGTTAGGTTGGTTTTGAGAAGAGTAGAGTCTTGCCCTGGAATACAATTAGGAATTTGGAGGGGCCAGCAAATGCAAACGCGATGCTGTGGGTCTGGCGGAGGGTCAGAAATTCCTTCCTAGGGGCAATCGTCTCCTTTCAATAGTTTTGTGTGATGTTGAGCTTAGTACCGTAGAAGCTTATGTGTTGTACTTTCCTTATATGCGCTATTATGACTTCAGAATGGCGGTAGGGGAGCTCCCTGAGGATCATAGCCATGGGTTTTGAGGATATGTTTGGAGAACCACCGGGAGGACTACCCTTTGGTATTCTATGTGCTATATCTATCTCAGAGTTTTTATCAAATTTTATGCCCAGCGTCCGGGGGATCCATGCTTCCAGAAACTCAGCACATGCGTTTGCTTCCTCTTCTGCATTTTCTGGGAGGCCAAAAAATGTGCAGATTCCCTCTGCGGTCTTTCAATTCAGATTTTTCTTTGGTGTCTTGATGTTGTTGGTTTCAGTGCCCAGTCTTTTCTTCTCATCGTTGAGGAGTCCTCCAGTGTACTAACTCTCTAACTTCTGTTAGTGTCCCTGCCATGTAAAGGAGGTCATTCTTTAATGCTTAAATGTCGTGGTGCATGGCTCGTCTTTGTCATTGTTTCTTGAGCTAGCTCGTGGAGGGCCCTGAGGTGTTTCAATATCATTTCTAGGTGAGCCCCCGTTGTGATTTCGATTTGATCGGAGAGTCTGGCACCGGAGGCTTGCCTTCACATGTTTTAGAGTTGCTTTGTTGTATTTGGGGTCTCTGCTGTCCTTGGGACCTTTACTCCTTAGGCCCGCTATGAGAAGTTGGCCTTGTATATGATGTCCACTATTCTAGTGGGTACCTTGCACCAGTCCAAACGACCCTTATTGATGGTAGGTTGTAAAGTCAACCTTAAAGAAAACTATCCTAGTGGTGGCTGTGGAGAGCAGCCGTCAGGCTAAGACTTAGAGGCGAGTTAAGCAAATTGTTTTACCAATTATAATCTCTTGAATGATCAAATGAAAGCACAACACACAAGGTATATATCAAGTATATATGTATTTAATCTAAACACAACCCCTCTGGTCTCTTTATGAGGTCAGAGGTAAAAGTACAATACAAGGAACTTAATTAGCATACGATAAGTTGCACAGTATACGTTATACCCTAGGGGCCTTACAAACCATATACTAAAATAGTGGTATAAGAACCACATGAGAGTTAGAAAACAGGCCTAGGGCCTGTGGAATTGCTGGGGCTGCCTAGAACCACCAAAGGTTAGGATGTAGGAGGCCCACGTGAGACGCGTGCAGTGTCTAAACACAGACGCGGGTTACCATTGACTTTCTATGGGAAACAAACCAGTTACAGTTTTAAAGATTAAGGGCACTTCTAGGTGAACGACGATGGAACCCTTTTAGACTTGCACTTCGAGAGTCAAGACCCACGGAAGCACCGGAGTACAAGTTACCTCACCCATGGAAGCCGGGTGCATGGGTGTCTTTTGGTGTCGGGTTTCGTCGTCGATTCCAATGGAGAGCTGCGAAGAAATGCTGCAGGCGACCAGAGGAAAAGTGTCCGGGTGGATCCAAGGGTGGATCGAAGATCTGAAGAACATGAAAGCAGAGGGGACAGAGTCTGGGTCACTTGCCAGTGACCAGGATGGCGATTGGAAGCTGCCAGCCAATGTCGGGTGCTTTAAGGTGAAAGAGGTGAAGCTGTCTCTTCAGCCATGTGGTCCAGGAGGCATCAACGATGACCAGGAGCTGGATTCGAGCTGTCCCACGAAGGATCTAGTTGACTGCGGTGTCGGAATCCGGATTGCCTTGGCAAATGCAATCCATGCAGGATGTCGAGATTGGCTTCGGTGCAGACCAGCAAGGTCTGGGGGACTTCTCCTTTGGAGAGAAGTGAAAGCACGTCTGGAGCAACCAGGAAAGCTCACGAAATCAAAGATGGCCCTTCGTGGGGGCTCACTAGCAAACGGACTAGGAACCGCGAAGGGGCCTCGAGCTGAAATGCACAAAGCGGGCCCACGGGACACTCGTGGAGTGTAGGCCTCTGTGCTTCGGTGCAAAAGGTGCTCCGGGCGGGGGCTTCAAATACCCCAATGCACAACTTCAGGATACCTCGGGAAGTATGTGCAATTGCAAAAGTGCAGGATGTCCCGAGTTCTGGTCCCACGTCTCTCGTGTCCGCTATGGGTCTTAGCTTTGTTGGGAGCTCGGGTCAGCATCAGAAATGTCTGGAAGTCCGTTTCCTGTGTCGCAGATTCTTCGGGATGCGGCTGGAGCTTTGAGAATGCAGACCGGCAAAGATGCAGTTGGTGCCTGTTTGAACAGGGTGGTCACTCCTTGACCACAAGGGAGATGTCTTCCGTCTTCCAGTCGATATGGAATGTCAAAGGTTAAAGATATATGTTTCAGAGTTTCGTCCAGGGTAATCTAAAGTCCTAGGGACTGGGATCCTACTCTTATAGCAAGATTAGGGGTTGGGCTAACTCTAAGGTCCCAACTATGGGAGGACCTGGGGAGGGGATGGTTACACCCCTTCCCCTTTGTCCAGATTCGCGCCAGAGCTGGGGCTGAGTGCACCAGCAACCGGTTTGAACTGGGAAATGCATGGAGCACCTAGTGTGCCCCAGGCAGTGTCTGAAAAGCATTCACTGAATGCAACCCACCCTGCCCCAATACACTAAAAAAGAAATCGGTGGGTAACCCAATAAACCCTTGCGGGCTTGGGCAAATACTATGTATTGCAAAAATTGCCAGCAAGGGAATTTGTTTAAGAAAGTATTTAGCAAAAAACAAGACTTAGATATTACTTATGTTGATTAGTCTGATCCAACGTAATTGGTATCTGTACACAGCTATATTATTTGTCTAACTCTAAGACAAAAAGGAACTGTAAATTAAAGAAGCAGCAACACTGGAAATCTTTTTTATCAAGAGATATTTCTTTTATGTATATTTGTTCATCAATTCAAAGGGTACATACCAACCGATACAATTGAACAAAATGCATTCAATTGAAGAAAGGAATTTACACTATAGGAACAATTTGTAAATTCCTTTTCCATTTGAATGCATTTTGTTCAATTGTATTGGTTGATATGTACCCTTTGAATTGATGAACAAATATACATAAAATAAATATCGCTTGATAAAAAAGATTTCCAGTGTTGCTGCTTCTTTAATTTACAGTTCCTTTTTGTCTTAGAGTTAGACAAATAATATAGCTGTGTACAGATACCAATTATGTTGGATCAGACTAATCAACATAAGTAATATCTAAGTCTATTTTCTGCTAAATACTTTCTTAAACAAATTCCCTTGCTGGCAAATTTTCCAATACACTAAAGCCTGCTTGGGGAGGTGCCAGCACCTCCCTGGACAGGAAACCTATTGTCCAGGCCTCCCCTGCCAGAGTTTTATCCAGCTGCAGGAGGGAAGACTTGTGTCTGTGGCAACAGCATCCATTTTGTGATGCTGGGGCTCTGTTTAACTTTAACCGTGTTTAACAATAACTACATGTCTTCTCCCTCTAGAAGGGTAGAATGCTACCCCCGCTGCCAGAACTGGCGGGGGGGGGGTAATATTCTAAAGTGTTTGACACCTTACATGACATGTTTTGATAAAGCCAAACCAAAGTTAGCATTAACCGCGAGGATTATAATGCACTTAAGAGTATATGGTATGGCGATATTATAGAACAGCTATAAGGAGATGGTTCCGAAAGCTGCAGAGGGGCTCAGCTCATGCTAGGGCACCCTCTCACACAAAATCCAAGCACTCTGCCTCCAGGATTGCCAAGGCCTGCCATAGGAGTGCCTTATAGGTTAATATGTGTCTATATGTATACTATATCTAAGTAAGGGGTGATTACACCACCTTAACCAGGCTGCAGGTGGCAGACCTGTGGTGTCAGTTTGGAAGGCTAACCAGGGGTGGCACAATACATGCTGCAGCCCCTGGTAGGCCTAGGGTGCACCTATGCCATGAGTACCTAAGGTACCATATACAGGGACTCACATAGGTGACCCAGTAACCAATCTGGTATGTACCTAAAGTACATGGTATCAATTTAGAGAGAGAACAGCTAGGCTGTGCGCCTGATTAGCAGGACCACAGCCATACTAAAGTCGAAAAACCAGTGAATCACAGCAAAAAGTGGGGGTAACCATAGAAAGCAGCCCCTACTCTCCTACACCCGCCATAGTGGAAATCGTGGAGATGCCACCTTACTGTGGCAAAGTCAGCACCACGTGTATTCGAGGTAGGTGTCTGTCTCACAGCTGATGGTTTGCAGATGATGCTTAAATTGGTGGAGTGAATGGGATGCAGGTCTATGGCAAAGGTATAGATTTATTATTCCAGCTTCTGTCCTCTACTCAGTCTGCCAGTAGTATTAGGCGGCCTGGTATGCAGCAGAAGGCCGCCATTTTGACCACTTGGTACGCAGAACTAGTGTGGGGGTGAGGGGGGTGCCATTATGATAATTGATATCTAGCACTCATGTAGCTCCTGGGTGTGGCTGAATGCCCTTGTTTTGATTGCAGTCTGGGCGCAGAGATCAGGTACAAAACTATGGCAATAGTTGCTGATTGAGTCAATTTATGATGACGGATTTGACATTTTCTCACCACATAGACTGCAGAGTGAGGACCCTTCCGCTGTTTTCTAAGTTTGCAGAGTAATACTGCTTGAATGCTGCCTTTTTTGCAAAGTGTTGCTCAGTTTCGTCTGGTGTACTTTCTGGTGCAGTATGCAGTGCAGCACTTATAGCACTTATCTATATCTGTTAGATATAGGACGAGCCGGAATTGGAGTGCTGGAGTTAGGAAATCAGTTGTTAAAATATATCTGGCGTCCCTTTGCTTCTAGCCATTGAATACTGTGCAGATATGGTAATGACTGCTATCTTATGAGCAGAAGTGTGAGGTTATGAAGGGCCCCCTTAGGTGTACCTCTATGCTTAATCAGCTGTCTGAGTTGTAATGCAGTCACTAATCGTTCGATATGGATTTCTTCATTTAAACGGGAGACCACAGGGTTAGTTGAATGTCTTATCCCCCTTGAATTCTTACGATCATCCGCGGTGGGCGACAGTTTACAAGGCGATTGCTGCAGTGTTCCCGGTGGTTCTGTCTTGGGGACTAGATAGATACAGGGCTGCGCTTGGTACTAAATGGAAGGTCTGAATGTGTTTATTTAAACGGCTGCGGATTGCAAGTGAATTCAGTCCATGGTAAGGAAAGTCTAGGCTGCTCTCTTTAGCCTACTTCAGGGGCAGCTTACTTGAGGGTGCACAGAGTTGGCTGGGTCTGCCATCGTATATCCCTTTGGTTAGGTTGCAGGTGTATTCTGCTTTTGTTTATGGTAGCAGAATGAGCGTTGAATTAGCCGGTAGTCAGATGAGTTGGCATCAGCCATGATGGCAGAGGTTGTGTGAGTGAGCGTCCCATTGTCAGTCACTCTTGCGGCCATGCTGTGGAGGCCCGACCAGTGCTGTGAGTGCTCACACTCAGGATGGCTAGATGGGTTTACCGAACCTACCGGGTGGAGTGACCATGTCACTGGGGCTAATGATGTATTTTCCTACTTTGATTTTGGAGACCTTGGCGGCACATCAAGGAGCTTGGAGTTGTAAGAAAGTGCCCCCTTTTTGCATGGTTGCCCCCACTTTTTGCTGAACTGCTGATGTACTCTGACTGGGTGTTGCTTGGGCGCCTGCCAATCAGGTACCCAAGGCCTATGTTCTTTCCCTAAAACTGCATTGAAACAAAACCCAATTTGCACTCTGGCCACAGGTCAACCCCTGGTAAATTGTGCCACGGGTACCCAGGTTACCGTGACAAGAGAAGTCCTCTAAAGCCTGCAGCACTTACTGTGCCACCCTTAGAGGCCCGATATATATATATATATATATCACTGAAAAAACCATAGGTTTCACACCAGTTATAGTTAGCTGGAAATTTTACTGATATAAAACCATTGAAATTCCCACGTTATAGTTAGTCGGACTCACTATAACTTGCGCGTACAATGCACTGCTGATGACATCACTCATGACATCACTGATGACACCATCCTTGTGACAGAGTGACAGACCTAATTTCAGTGTAATGTAACGCTTGAAACACATATTCAAAAATAGAAACAAACATTTTCTAAAAAATGGAGATACCCAAACCAGTAACAACAACCAATTCAGTAATTCCACCATCTATATACACATCCACTCATTCACCAACAGTTCTATATAGTCACTCATACATATACTCACTCATCATATGTAGTGATACACCTACACATCCTGTTACACATCAGCAATCATCCAAAAGTTACTCACACACATACTCACACATGCAAATAAACTATTAAACATCCATTTCTTTGCATATACATTTATACACACACTGCCACCTTACTTCTAAGGAAACTTACCCATACTTACTCTCTTAAACAATCACTTATAGAAACACATACTTATTTACACAGGAACTCCTACAATCTCTCACTATATATACTATACTCACTTATATACATCAATACTCACATATACTAGATTAAAACATATGTCGTTACTAATGAAGACACTAGTGAGACAGTCATTCACTCACTAACACACACATATATACACTCATCCACCCATACAGTCCTGCACATATGCTGTCTTCAAAACACATACAAACAGTGAGTCAGTCACCAACCCCATGCAGCCACTTATACACAAAGAGAAACACTGATACAAACATTTAAATATTTAAACAATACTCGCTAATATATGTATTCACTAAGATACACATAATATGCCAGTTACCCAACCAATTTTTTTTAAAAAAACATCCATTTACACACTTATTTAAACATTTATTCTTCCATCGACCTTTACAAATACATATATAAAACAAATTTATTTTTCAGAAAGACACACATTCACTGGATGGTCTCATCAGTGATGTCATGAGTGATGTCATCAGCAGTGCATTGTACGCGCAAGTTATAGTGAGTCCGACTAACTATAACGTGGGAATTTCAATGGTTTTATATCAGTAAAATTTCCAGCTAACTATAACTGGTGTGAAACCTATGGTTTTTTCAGTGAATTTAATAGGTTTTTTAAATGCTAATTCCTAACTATAACTGGTGTGAAACCTATGGTTTTTTCAGTGAATTTCATAGGTTTTTTAAATGCTAATTCCTTACTTTTTATTCATACTCATACCTATGTGTTTTTTAGTGAATTGCTAAAGTATGTTTTTGTAAAAATGAACACTAAATGTATATTGAGATAATATTTTTAATTTACAATATTTTTTTTATATTTCGCTTTCGGTGCGCGCACGGGTGCGCGTACCGTCAGCGCACTCACAAAAAAAAGAAAAAAAAAATGAAGGAGGGACTGTGTAATAGATAGTAAGACAGATAAAAAGTGTAAAAGGAAGTAACTGAGAAAAGAAAAATGAATAAGGGAGCAAAAGAAAGAAGAAATAGGAAGAAGACTAAAGCAGAGGTTAAGGGATTTTGTAAATGGATGTTGAAAGTAAAAAGAAGGACAGTTAAGTATGGGAATGACAGGTAGTGACGGAATCAGAGGAAAAGAATAGTAGTGATTGAGGGAAAGTAAATATCAGTGTATATAAGTAAAGAGGGGTGAAAGAGGGTACATGTAAGTGAATAAGGGTAAGACATGGGGAGTAATAGAGACAAATAAGAGAGAGAGTAAAAGTAGGACTGTCACAAAGGGACTAAGTGAACCAGTAAAAAAGGTAAGTGAAGGAGTGTGCATAGGCAGAAGTACTGAAAGAAATTGAATGTGGTCGGAAGTAAACATGGAACAAAAGAATAAGTGAGGGAAGCAAAGTAAGGAAATAGAGGTGCGGTAGGGTGACAGAAAAATAGTGAAAATAAAACAAAAGGTGATAACAAAAAAGATTTTGTAAACACACTTACCATATAATCAATGCAAACTTGTATCTATGAAAGATAAAAGAAAAAACACGTTATAATTTCTTAAAAATATATAATAAAATAGAAGCAACAGTTCATGAGGTTTAAAAATCTACAAAAGTTTACTAAGAAATGATGCAATAGTGAAGGATACAAAAACAGAAAGAAAGTAATGTAGAAAGAGAAAAAAAAAGGAAAAAGAAATAGAAAGAGAACAAATTCCTAAAGGTAAATAAGATACTAAAAGAATGTAAGATATCAAATCAAAATCAGTAAAGATAAGAAAATAAAAGAAAAATGAGTGAAAAGGAGAGAAGTCTGATTGAGAAACTATAAATAAAAAAGAGGAATAGAAGATGATTGAGAGTGAGTGAAGTAAAGTAACAGAGTGAAGGGATGAAAGGAATGAAGTTAGTATAGAACGATGGATAAAACAGGAGTGAGAGAGTAAGTACACAGAAAGACAAAAGGAAGAACTAAGTGAACTACAGTACAATGGATGCAAAAGAAAAAAAAAGGAGAAAAAGAAAGAGAGGGTTAGGAAACTAAAGCAGTGGTACTGTGAGAATATGAAAAAGATAAAAAGTGGTGGAAGGAACAGAGGAAATGCAGACAGTTCCTATTAGATTAAGAAGTTGTGAATGAAGTGCATTAAAGAAACAGCGATGAAAAAAGAGTGTAAATTAGTAAAGAGAGGTAAATAAGGTTGAAAAAGAAAATGAGTATAAGACAATGTGAACACAATATAAATTACACAATTCAAACTACACAATAACTTCTACAATATGTTACATTATTTATTTTTGCTGTTCTCAGAATATATTGAATTTCACTTAAATTAGTGAGATCAAAGTCTTCATCAGATAACAGCGGGGAAAAAAAAACACAATCTAAAAGATTGTGTTTAAAAAAACCCATTCAAACATACATCTCATATAAGTACACTAATCTTTGATTCACTTACTTTTCCGTGAGACCAAATTGCAGATAGTGAAGGTCCTTTTGGTGGAAAAAAGTCTGCTGTGCTCTATAACTTCCATTTCATCGACTTCCTATGAAAAAAGATCTAACAACATCATATGTTACACTTTCCTCACGGCCAATTTGTGTCAGATATATCAGTATTTTTTACTTTGAGATCCACTTAAAGTATCTACATGAGATTGCAGATAGTGAAGGTCCTTTTGGTGAAAAAAGTCTGCTGTGCTCTATAACTTCGATTTCATCAACTTCCTATGAAAAAAGATCTAACAACATCATATCTTACATTTTCCTCACGGCCAATTTCTGTCAGATATATCAGTATTTTTTACTTTGAGATCCACTTAAAGTATCTACATGAGATAAATAATTTCAAATATTAGATTAACTAACTAACTAACTTTTATTAACTATTCCCGTCTTCAAAGGCCAATTCCCTTTACTAAAACTTTGGTTTTAAAAACACTAGATAAGAATTTGTAGAGTCATAAGGCAAACGTTGTTTATAAGTTAAATGAGAATCATTGCAGTAACTCCATCCATTTTCAGATTTTAAGTAGCATGTATAATGTCCTGAGGTGGTCGAAGGTCCATCATGATAAATAATAGCTTCAGTTGTAAAGGTCCTTCCAGAAATTGATAACTGAGAAGCCACAAAATTTTTGATAGAAGTTGTCAATTTAGTTCCATCAGGTCTACATCGTTGGAAAACTAAAATGATATACTGCCCATACCTTTGTATAAATAATGTGGACAGCATTGTACAGTTACATTGGGTACACACCATATTATGATCTGCTGCTTTAACTAGATTTTTAAAAGACACTGATTTACAGTCTGGTAAAGTCAAATATATAAATCTTTCAGTGTCTATTGTAGTAGTACTTGATAAACTACAATTGTGGCAGTCATGCTGCCATTGATAAGAAAGACTGAAAAGATTATCTACATCTACACCTTCATCTTCCAAAACACCAAACATATACATTAAAAATTCCTGACAATCCTGCTGAATGTTCTGTGAAAATTTATCTTGACCAGAACACAAATCTAAAATATTTCGAATTTCTGTTACACTTTCTATTTGTGCTGTAACACTGCTACATTTCTGAAACACAGAATTCAATAAACCACACAATCTTTGATCCCGATTTTCAACAATCTGTTCTTGTAAACTTTTAAGAAAAAAAACAACATTAACCACTACATTAGCATAGCAGTTGACACCAGAACTGTTTTCAAACTGAAATCCAACAACATTTTCTCCACAATTCTTTTTCTTCCTGTTTTCAATTACAGTTTTCTCTACTTTTTGTCTTTTTGCAACTACCTCACTACAATTATCCTCATTTCTTCTTTTTCGGCCTACCACACGTTTTTCAAACAGAGGATATTGAGGCAAATGTGGAGCATACTCTCTTCTTAACCTATTGTATTCTTTAACACAATCTAGATCTGCAGAAATCTTTGTCTCATCACACGCAATCAAATACAATCCTGATAAAGTTCTGACTCGAGATAATGCCACATATGCCATACCCTCTTTAAACACAGATCTTCCAATGTTCACCAATGCACTATCTACACTTAAACCTTGAGATTTATGAATTGTCACTGCATACGCCAAACAAACAGGAAACTGTTTTCGGCGAACATATAAGTCTTTTACAAGTAAAAATCTAGCAGAACAACGACTTATTTGTTGTACTTGTTCAATGCCATCAAATTTTATTTTTAAAAATTCAATTTCATCTCTATTTCTGTAATTCACAAAATCAACAACATAACCCATTGCTCCATTTACCAGACCACTTTCAACATTTAAATTCCTTCTCAAAATGATACGACAATTTAAACACACATTCAGAGTCTTTTCAAAACCAGCTGTTTTTGAAATACTTTTCTCCAATGAATGCAATTTAATTTTCAAATTTTCTGACAAAACAATTGTTGCACCCATATGCTCTATTTTATCTATTGCTTCTAGTTTCACAATCTCTTCATTTTCTAAGTCTAACATTTTTTGGTTGAAGATGGAACATTCTTGCAGAGTTGGCATCAAACATATCCCAGATTTCTTCTCAGTCATTTTTTTAAAAATATTCTCTGGAAGAATGTTTTCATTTGGATACAAATTTGAAATTAATCGACTATGCAAAGCTTTTTTCCCTTTCTCAGTCATTTTTCCAATTCTTACATCTTGTAGAATATTTTTATAATCTTCATCCTTGGCCTGTCGCATATTTTGAAGCAGTTCAGCATATTTAAAATTTACCCATATATTAACATTTCCAATGCTTCCAAGGGACTTCCTGGTATCTTCATGCGTGAGCATTTTAAACACTGGTTGTCCTTTTACTGGAGTCAACTGCAATAGATCTCCAAAAACAATAATGTGTTTTCCTCCAAATAACACATCATAGTCTGTTTTAAGAATTTCTTGCATTCTCAAATGCACAAAAGCAAGCATTAGATTTGAGACCATGCTTACTTCATCTATGATAAGAAGTTTCATTTTCTTCAAGACTCTTGAAACTTCAGAACACGCATCTCCAGATAGCTTGTTGTAATGCAATTTATTATCATGTTCAACTGGCAGCATCAATAAACGATGTAGAGTAATCCCTTTAATGTTATGTGCTGCCAGACCAGTTGGAGCAGTTACAACACAAGACAGTGGTGAATCAGTCCTTTTCTGCAGATAACTTGCAATGGCTTTAATTAGAAAACTTTTTCCTGTCCCCGCTTCTCCACTTACATACAGTCGGACAGGGTCAAATAATATACATGAGCACTCTTTTTTGTCATGTCTGAATCCATGTTCAATCTGCTCTGTGACTTCATCATATATCTTTTTCTGCTCAATGTTTAGTTGCCTTACCAAATCTTCTAAGTTAACTCCATCCTCTTGAGCTTGTTCCATAGCTCTTTCCACCTCATCCATGGCAGTGGCAGCTTCATTTTGGATAATTGGTCCTCCTAGTGGATCCTGGCTCAATGAAGTAGAACTCTGACTATCTTGAGAACTGTTTCTAGCTATCTCTTCAGCAATTGTGGTTTCTTGCTCCATTTCTTCATTCAACATTTGCAGATAATTTAGAAAAATAGGACATTCTATGGTATCCTTAGTTGCATTAAAAGAGTCTTCATAACAGAGAAAATCTCCAAGTAGTTCCTCTTCTGTACGCCATGGCTTAAAGAGTTGCAAAAGAGCTAAGTAGTAAAATTCTCTTTTGTCTGGAACTTCACAACTCAATTTTCGATGATTAATCAAATGGCCTTTTTTCTGCTTCACTAGACATCCTTCGTAGCCAATGAGTGCATATTTTCCATTATTGATATCTTCTGTGATGTTCCTCTTATAACTGTAGTTTTGAAGAACTTCATACAAACATGTGTTCTCAAGGTGAGTACTTCTATTTGGATAGTATGTATCCAACATATTTGTCTTCAAAATATCTGTACTGTTTGGTTCTTTTTCCGCCAAATATTCAATTTCTTGTACAGATTTCAAAACTCGGTTTCGTGTAGCAGCAAGACCAAGACTCACCCAAATGATTGTTCTTGATTTGGCATAGAGACTTGCTGATGATAACCGATCAGAACATTCATATGCTCCAATTTCTCGATGCGACAACATCTTCAGACTGAAACTGTATAATTTCTTGCTTAGACTCTTTTCATGTGAAATGTCCTCCCACATTTCCTTCAGTTCTGTCTTTTCTTTTTTGGTGATGTAAGATGTCACATATCGAGCCACAGCAATAGAGTTGTCAGCAACGAACTGAATATCCATGTTAGCATTCCACATGGACAAAATCACTGGGTTGTAATCGTTGATGTACTTAGATTCTTCATTTCTTTTCAAATTATATGTGTTTTTGGGAGATTTTCTCGTCACAGTATGTCGTAGAGATGACATCAAATTATTTACTCTTCCCTTAGAAATCACTGGTCGAGGAAATGCAAAACGACATTTCGTGTAGTACTTTTCCTTGTTTTTAAATTTTCGACGACAGTACTTTCCACAACGATGAGATTGAAAACGTAAAACTTGTTGCCTTAAATTGTTTTCTTCAGTAGATTTTGGAACAGCACATGTTGAATACTCTTCAATGAAACTCATCACTGTTTCATCTGAATCTGTTCCAAATTTGGGTGCATCTTTAATCCACAACAACATATGTATATGAGGAGCACCTCTCGCTTGATATTCCTTCCTCCAAAAGAAATCCAAAACCTCTCCAAGGGGAGGATTTTTTTTGTTGGTAATAAAAGACATCATAGCTTCAAATCTATGATTAAAATATCTGCAAACATTCACTGGATCTAAAGAACACAGTTCTCCTGGTGTTTTCAATTCTATATTTGGTATGTTTTCATTTGCCTCTCGTAGAAATTGAAGTAAATCGTCCCATGCATACTCAGCACAGCTAAGAGTGAGGAACCATGTAGGAGTTCCTAAGTTTCTTAGCATACATTTCAATTCTCCATGACGACGAAACCAATACTCATTGGTTCCACGTTGACATGCCATGAGATTGATTAGCTGAGATTCCAAAATACTGTCTTGCAGATTAACTTTCTCCATAAAGTCCCTTGCACATACATTTTGCAAATGAGGTCCACTTTTTAATATATGATTAACTGCATAAGAAAGCCCAGACAAATCACTTTCAAACAGTAGATGAAATAAATATGGAATGCATTGACGAAACCTTGGATCTTCTGCATATAATCTTAGAGTCCGGTATTCAGCTGCAGGAATTTGAACTGGTCGATCATCATATCGTCCACCACAACCTGTTGGAAATAATTGTGGAAAACAACGAGCTTCCAAACTTTCTTCCCATACACTAATGGGACTTCCTTTTGCTGCCTTCATTTGAAACAAGTCAATTGCATTTCCCATTACTTCTTTGGAATGCAAAGGATGAACAGTATAATGTTCATATATTTCTTCAGTTCTAGACACATCAACTTTTTCAATTTGACCAACTGAAGAATCACTATCTTCTTCTGTAGCTGTTTCCTCAACTCCAACACTTACATGTTTGTAGTACTCATTGTTTTTAACTAAATACAACGTTGCCTTCTTGACTTTTTTAACATCCACTAAATCTTGCCAAATTTTCTTACTCTTTGTTGGAACCCCATTAACTAGAATAACTAAAGGATCTTCTTCTACTCTTTCTACACCAATTGTATTAATATTTTTCTTTACATCTAGAGGCAAATAAACAACTCTTCCCTTTAATCCTCTCACTAAATCTGATGGAGGCAATTTCCCTGTCTTAGGCTCCATGCGTACAATAGCCTGAAAAGGATGGACACATTGAATCAAAATAGATTCATAAGTATTTAGATCCATCAATTCAGAAGGAATATCTATCAACTGAAGATTATTATAAATTGCTCTTGCAGGCATTCTATTTTCATTTAATTTTTTCAAACAATAAGTGCAAATACGCTGATCCAAACTCAAATCAAAAGAATTCTCCACCAACAAATAACTTACAAAATCCTCCCATTCACTATTATTTTCCAATTCACTTTTTGCATATAAATCAACTAACCTAGTCTGAATTTTATAATGAGTCCGTCGACAACACACACAAGTTACATTAGGCCTCTCACTTGATTTCACCTTAAACTTGATAATTTCCTCATCAAACTTTTCAATACTTGAAATTTGTCCATTATCTTCTGCATTACCATCCATTACTATATCTATTTCTACACTGTCCTCTTTGTTCCCAAAATAACAAAACTCAATTTCTTCACAAATAGTCTTCACATCCACTTCAGATCCATGCAAAAGAGCACTATTTAACTGTTTAAGCTTAAGTGCAGGACTTTTTGCATAATACAACTTCCTCACTAATTTCCTTACGTTATTATGATGCACTGCTAACATCCTAAAATGATGAAAAACACTCCGACAAACTTTTCTAGAAAGACATGCTAGTGAATGCCCTTGCAAACCTGTGCTTTCTCTCACTCTGCAAGGATCTAACTCTTGCAGGATCTTCATTTTTTGTTTGAGACTTTTTTTACTATATGTACGTAAGAAATTTCGAAGCAAATCAATTGATTCCTGTCGCACACTACAAATACTACTGCATTTCCATGTGTACACTGGACCCTTAGTACGTCTCCCTAAAACTTCATCAGCTAACACCTCTTCTGCATCTCTAGGTACAAGTTTCTCTTTTTCCATCACACAACTATCTTTCACCTCATAGGCACGACCACTGGTGTCAACCGCATGCACCAAATCATTTTCCTGAAAGTAACTCTCCTCATTAAAAAAAGGCTCAGAACTTGAACTATGCATCCATTCACCAGAAAATACTTCACAAAAATTACTCCGATTAATAATTCTTTTCCATCTACTGTTCGATTTGAAAACATCCATTGCCTTATTAAGTATCCTAATTCTATTGATTATTAAAATAAATAATTTTTTCTTAACTTCAAAAGCCTGATCAACAATCTTTTCTACACTTTTCTTTTTCTTGTAAAAAGCAGCTTTTAGTTTACTTTTCTTTTCATTTTTTAGCAAATTTAAAACTACCCTATTGCGAAACATTCGCCTACGAATGTCCCTAAAAACATTTACCCTTCTATTGCTAACCATTCTCTTCTCTCCTGGTCCAATGGAAACATTTTTTGTGGGCTTCTCTTTCCTTTTTAGATTTGTTGACTTTTTCTGTATATTCACATTAGCAATTTCATTTTTTTTCCTACGACATATGTTACGAAGAAAAGACTTAATTGGCTTACCAGAAGCTTTTCTGGTGTTTTTTGAAGTAGTTGTTGAAGAGGATTCCATAAACTCTGTTGTTGATGTTCTCCTTTTCCGTATGGTATTTTTAATATTTCTTTGCCTTGAAGGCATTTTTGCTTGCTTTTCAGAAGTTGATTTGAATCTGTTGTTCTGTTAAAAAAACACATGAAAGACCACTATTAGCAAACAACAAAGTAATGTTAAAAAGCAAACAATATAAACAATAAATTGCAACATATTTAAGTTTATACAATAGCAAATCATGGCTTTATTTTTAAAGGCCTTGCGCCACCAATGCGTCACGTATTACCCATGTTTAAAGTCAAGCATCAGCTGCACATGGCATTCATAAATAAGGGCCAAATACATATACCAATCAATTGCACCCAAAAATCGATTTTTCAATAACATGTAAGGAACACTGCGCAGAACCTATGTACAACCAATCAATATCATCAAACAAAGTCAGGGCCTTATTTATGAAAGCCTTGCGCCACCAGTGCGTCACTTATTACCCATGTTTAAAGTCATGCATCAGCTGCACATGGCAATCATAAATAAGGGCCAAATACATATACCAATCAATTGCACCCAAAAATCGATTTTTGAATAACATGTAAGGAACACTGCACAGAACCTAAGTACAACCAATCAATATCATCAAACAAAGTCAGGGCCTTATTTATGAAAGCCTTGCGCCACCAGTGCGTCACGTATTACCCATGTTGAAAGTCATGCATCGGCTGCACATGGCAATCATAAATAAGGGCCAAATACATATACCAATCAATTGCACCCAAAAATCGATTTTTCAATAACATGTAAGGAACACTGCGCAGAACCTATGTACAACCAATCAATATCATCAAACAAAGTCAGGGCCTTATTTATGAAAGCCTTGCGCCACCAGTGCGTCACTTATTACCCATGTTTAAAGTCATGCATCAGCTGCACATGGCAATCATAAATAAGGGCCAAATACATATACCAATCAATTGCACCCAAAAATCGATTTTTGAATAACATGTAAGAAACACTGTGCAGAACCTATGTACAACCAATCAATATCATCAAACAAAGTCAGAGCCTTATTTATGAAAGCCTTGCACCACCAGTGTGTCACTTATTACCCATGTTTAAAGTCATGCATCAGCTGCACATGGCATTCATAAATAAGTGCCAAATACATATACCAATCAATTACACCCAAAAATCGATTTTTGAATAACATGTAAGGAACACTGCACAGAACCTAAGTACAACCACTCAATATCATCAAACAAAGTCAGGCCTTATTTATGAAAGCCTTGCGCCACCAGTGCGTCACTTATTACCCATGTTTAAAGTCATGCATCAGTTGCACATGGCAATCATAAATTAGGGCAAAATACATATACTAATCAATTGCACCCAAAAATCAATTTCACAATAACATGTAAGAAACACGGCGCAGAACCTAAGTACAACCAATCAATATCATCAAACAAAGTCAGAGCCTTATTTATGAAAGCCTTGCGCCACCAGTGCGTCACGTATTACCCATGTTGAAAGTCATGCATCGGCTGCACATGGGAATCATAAATAAGGGCCAAATACATATACCAATCAATTGCACCCAAAAATCGATTTTTGAATAACATGTAAGGAACACTGCACAGAACCTAAGTACAACCAATCAATATCATCAAACAAAGTCAGGGCCTTATTTATGAAAGCCTTGCGCCACCAGTGCGTCACTTATTACCCATGTTTAAAGTCATGCATCAGCTGCACATGGCATTCATAAATAAGGGCCAAATACATATACCAATCAATTGCACCCAAAAATCGATTTTTATTTAACATGTAAAGAACACTGCACAGAACCTATGTACAACCAATCAATATCATCAAACAAAGTCAGAGCCTTATTTATGAAAGCCTTGCGCCACCAGTGCGTCACTTATTACCCATGTTTAAAGTCATGCATCAGTTGCACATGGCAATCATAAATTAGGGCAAAATACATATACCAATCAATTGCACCCAAAAATCGATTTTTCAATAACATGTAAGAAACACGGCGCAGAACCTAAGTACAACCAATCAATATCATCAAACAAAGTCAGGGCCTTATTTATGAAAGCCTTGCGCCACCAGTGCGTCACGTATTACCCATGTTGAAAGTCATGCATCGGCTGCACATGGCAATCATAAATAAGGGCCAAATACATATACCAATCAATTGCACCCAAAAATCGATTTTTATTTAACATGTAAGGAACACTGCACAGAACCTAAGTACAACCACTCAATATCATCAAACAAAGTCAGGGCCTTATTTATGAAAGCCTTGCGCCACCAGTGCATCACTTATTACCCATGTTTAAAGTCATGCATCAGCTGCACATGGCATTCATAAATAAGGGCCAAATACATATACCAATCAATTGCACCCAAAAATCGATTTTTATTTAACATGTAAGGAACACTGCACAGAACCTATGTACAACCAATCAATATCATCAAACAAAGTCAGAGCCTTATTTATGAAAGCCTTGTGCCACCAGTGCGTCACTTATTACCCATGTTTAAAGTCATGCATCGGCTGCACATGGCAATCATAAATTAGGGCCAAATACATATACTAATCAATTGCACCCAAAAATCGATTTTTGAATAACATGTAAGGAACACTGCACAGAACCTAAGTACAACCAATCAATATCATCAAACAAAGTCAGGGCCTTATTTATGAAAGCCTTGCGCCACCAGTGCGTCACTTATTACCCATGTTTAAAGTCATGCATCAGCTGCACATGGCATTCATAAATAAGGGCCAAATACATATACCAATCAATTGCACCCAAAAATCGATTTTTATTTAACATGTAAGGAACACTGCACAGAACCTATGTACAACCAATCAATATCATCAAACAAAGTCAGAGCCTTATTTATGAAAGCCTTGCGCCACCAGTGCGTCACTTATTACCCATGTTTAAAGTCATGCATCAGCTGCACATGGCAATCATAAATAAGGGCCAAATACATATACCAATCAATTGCACCCAAAAATCGATTTTTGAATAACATGTAAGGAACACTGCACAGAACCTAAGTACAACCACTCAATATCATCAAACAAAGTCAGGCCTTATTTATGAAAGCCTTGCGCCACCAGTGCGTCACTTATTACCCATGTTTAAAGTCATGCATCAGCTGCACATGGCATTCATAAATAAGGGCCAAATACATATACCAATCAATTGCACCCAAAAATCGATTTTTGTTTAACATGTAAGAAGCACTGTGCAGAACCTATGTACAACCAATCAATATCATCAAACAAAGTCAGAGCCTTATTTATGAACCCTTGCACCACCAGTGCGTCACTTATTACCCATGTTTAAAGTCATGCATCAGCTGCACATGGCATTCATAAATAAGGGCCAAATACATATACCAATCAATTGCACCCAAAAATCGATTTTTGAATAACATGTAAGGAACACTGCACAGAACCTAAGTACAACCAATCAATATCATCAAACAAAGTCAGGGCCTTATTTATGAAAGCCTTGCGCCACCAGTGCGTCACTTATTACCCATGTTTAAAGTCATGCATCAGCTGCACATGGCATTCATAAATAAGGGCCAAATACATATACCAATCAATTGCACCCAAAAATCGATTTTTATTTAACATGTAAGGAACACTGCACAGAACCTATGTACAACCAATCAATATCATCAAACAAAGTCAGAGCCTTATTTATGAAAGCCTTGCGCCACCAGTGCGTCACTTATTACCCATGTTTAAAGTCAAGCATCAGCTGCACATGGCATTCATAAATAAGGGCCAAATACATATACCAATCAATTGCACCCAAAAATCGATTTTTCAATAACATATAAGAAACACTGCGCAGAACCTATGTACAACCAATCAATATCATCAAACAAAGTCAGGGCCTTATTTATGAAAGCCTTGCGCCACCAGTGCGTCACTTATTACCCATGTTTAAAGTCATGCATCAGCTGCACATGGCATTCATAAATAAGGGCCAAATACATATACCAATCAATTGCACCCAAAAATCGATTTTTGTTTAACATGTAAGAAGCACTGTGCAGAACCTATGTACAACCAATCAATATCATCAAACAAAGTCAGAGCCTTATTTATAAAAGCCTTGCACCACCAGTGCGTAACTTATTACCCATGTTTAAAGTCATGCATCAGCTGCACATGGCATTCATAAATAAGGGCCAAATACATATACCAATCAATTGCACCCAAAAATCGATTTTTCAATAACATGTAAGAAACACTGCACAGAACCTAACTACAACCACTCAATATCATCAAACAAAGTCAGGGCCTCATTTATAAAAGCCTGGCGCCACCAGTGCATCACTTATTACCCATGTTTAAAGTCATGCATCAACTGCACATGGCAATCATAAAAAAGGCCAAATAAAAATACCATTCATTTGCACCCAAAATCGATTTTTAAATAACATGTAAAAAACACTGCGCAGGACTTATATACTAACATACAATTTCACTTCTAAAACATAACTATCTGCTTCCAAATATTCTCCATAGAGAAAATAAATCTCTATCTAAATTAAATGAATCATTACTTACCTTTAGAAATGCTTTTGGAGATTGAAAACAGTGTCAGACACACACACCAATTTTTCTTTAGCAGAGGAAAAGGTGTGCTCTCAATACACTGAAACCAAGACTGGCATAGAAAATCTCTATCTTTGTACACATATGCCTTAATTCAACCAATGAAAACTCTTCCCTCACTATTTTCAAACCAACACCCATCCCCCTCTCAAACCTTTCTATCTGTTACCATAGCAACTCCCTCCTAACTGAACTCTAAGGTTCAAAAGTTTATCTTACAATGTTGCAAATTAACTCAGCAAGGATGTTTGACCTGTCAATACAGCAGCCTATACAGGGTATTTTTGCTTTTGGTGACTTTTTTTAAACCATTCAAATTGCTTCTTTCACACAACATAACCATACACCCTAACTTTCAGTTTTCAACTATCTGAATCCACCAATCATTGCTAGTGATTCAAGAGCACAGAAACTCCACAATTATTTTTTTGTGAACTCCTACTGTTCCAACTGCCATTTCATTCCCACACTTCATCTGACTGGACCAGAACCAACACACATCATGTACTCTGTTTGGATTATTGGACATAGCTACATCCACTGGGCTCAAAGGTATGCAGCTAGCAGAAATTTTCATAACCTTGATTTATCAAATGTGGAAATCAAGTGGATTGGCCACAGAGGATTAAAATGTCACCAATTGATACCATTGGTGAAAACCTTTTTGCATCTGCCAGAACCTGACCTTATAATTGTGCACTGTGGTGGAAACGATCTAGGCACATTAACTGGGGTAGGTCTGGAAATGCTATTAAAGGACACCTTTCATCAATTGATGATACTTTTTCCCCACACTGCCTTGGTATATTCCAATATATGCCAAAGACAGAAATGGAACTGGTCCAACCAATTTGGTTCACAATTTGAGAAAGCACGGAAACATGTAAATAAATCTGTTTCTGCTTACATGAGAGACTATGGAATGGGTTCATTATACAATAATAACTTGCGTTACAACATGCAAGACATCTACAGAGGAGATGGAGTGCACTTCTCAGATGAGGGGAATAGAATATTCCTCCTGAATTTAAGAATGTGTATTGGAACCTACTTGTAGGTACCTAAATCAACCACAGAACCCAAAAGCTCTTTTCAGAGCTACCCTAACTCTGATCATTCAAAGCGTTTATTTTTTTCTAACTTTTTTCACTATTTTTCACCAAAGTACGCGTACGAGTACGCTTAAAAGTGCGCGCACCAGGCGCTTCCCCCGCGAAAAATTAATTTTATTTTTTTTTTTTTTTACGTTTATGAGCCTCCTAAGCCCCCCTCAGAAAACCTAGAGGGTCAAGAACTCTCTACAGTTCCCCCTTCTATCCATTCCGAACATTGTTTACCCTCCATCTTGTGTCTCGATTGTTCCGAAACACAAAATGGATGACTCCCGTTACGCTGCCCGTGCGCGTACTAGAGCGCGCACTAGTAAGCGCAAAATAAAAAAAGGTGGGAAAATAATTTACGGAAAACCCAATGGAGACACTTTCATCAAATATAGAATACGCCCTACTACATAGCAGTCCCTACCATTTGCCCAAATTTGGTGAAATTCCATTGAGACATTTAGGCTACAGGCCTGTCTAAATATCCTGAGGTAAATTACATGACAAAAACACACTTGTAATGTTAGAATTTACAACCAATTAAAAAGTATCTCTCATTTTCTACGATTTTTTCCTGTCGTTTGATTGGTTAAGTACAACAATATATATAAAAGAAGAGAGGGAAACACAGCCATTTTGACTACTGCTTCCTGAAGTACACTTGAAAACAAATTTCACTGTCAACTTCAACTAATTTCTCTAAGGTAACTTCTAATTATGGAAGTATATTGTACACGTTAAGTTTATTTCTTAAAAAATATTCTGTTAGTGATATGCTATCCCTCTTTAATAGTTAGAGATAGACATAGACTTCTCTGTAATAGTTATGGATTGAGTTAGGCTTCTCTGGTATACTAGCTCTACTAATATAGTTAATTTATATGCAATTTTCAGAAAGAAAATGGAAGGAGAAAATAAGGCAAATGATACTTCTATCAAAGTAAAGGTGGAAAAACCAGAAGATGAAAAAAAAGAAGTTGATTTCATGGATGACTCTTTGGATGAACAGTTTATAGAATGTTTGGAAGAAATTGAATCATGTACATATAATTATGAGGAAATTCCGGACAATATTATGTTAGAAATTTTATTAAATTATGAAAAAGAATCAGAGGAATAAATTTATCTTTAATAATTTCAATTGTTTTAGACAATATTCTTTTTTATATGTAATTCATGAAGTATTACCAAAAATGTTTAAAATATAAAGTGAGACTTATAGTATACTGTTCAACTATTTTTCTGTTACATAGTAAGTTTACTCATACTTACTACCTTTCTCCCACTATATTATCTCCTATGAATATTTTACACCTCATTTTCATAAGTGAACAGGACAGACTACTCATGATCCCCTAGAAATTCTCAGGGAGTGCTTAAAAGATCTTTTTCACCAAAGTACGCGTACGAGTACGCTTAAAAGTGCGCGCACCAGGCGCTTCCCCCGCGAAAATCGAAAAAAAAAAAAATTTTTTTGAGGCCCCGCGGGGCCCTTTAATGACCCCCATATCAAACCTAGGGGGTCAGGGGGGGTCTACCCTGCCCCCTTATGGTCAATTCCACCCTTTGTTTTTGCCACCTCTTATGACTAGATTTTACCGATAGACAAGATGGCGGCCGCTCCGGACTGTTTAGAATGTTTACAGACAACTGAGAGCCAATCAGCTTTCTGCGCGCAAGTCGCGTGTCGCGCCGGGAGCGCTCACGGGTGCGCGCACGGGAGAGCGCCTATAGATATATATATTTTTTTGAACCTAAATTACTCAAAATCCACTGGAGCACATATCTTGAGACATAGCAAAGGCACATCGGGCTACCAGTCCCTACAATTTTGCCAAGTTTCGTGCAAATCCATTCAGCCGTTCGGGCTAAAAGTGAAATCGACCGCCCTATGGAAATTAACATGGGGAAAACGCGTTTTGGGACCCCCCTTTTATCTCGGCCCCCGCTTGACGAATCCCCCCCAAACTTTCTGGGAAGGACCGGACCGCCATGAGACCATTTTCCTGAAAATTTCAGGCAGATTCGACAACCGGCGCCAAAGTTATTCAAAATAGAATGTTGAGATTTAACATTGAAAATTATCCTAACTATAACTACCTACTGGCGACCGCCAGTAGGTAATATATATATATATATATATATATATATATATATATATATATATATATATACCACACCACATATTGTCCTAGTGTTTCTCTCTTGTTATCTTAAAGGTTTTTAATTCCCTAAACTAGTGTCAAAGTTACAATGTCCCAGTATGAGATATGTTTGCCTTGTTATCTGTACTTTCTCTCTACCATTGCCCTGGTCTAAGGCCATGTCTTGGAATTTGTGACTCCTTGTTCCAGTGTCTCTTCGCCAGGGCACATTTATGCAGCTCAATGTTCTTTTGACTTCCTGGGTCTGTTTTCGCATCTATGTCTAAGAATTGCATTTCTTGTGTGCTTTTAACCCCATTTACCTGCCAATACCCTCGCTAGCACTCACCCTGCACAGCCGATCTGAACGCTGTCGCGGGCCGCCATAGCTGGTGTCATCATTCTGGGGAAGCCTGGTCAGGCCACGCTCCCTTCACAACAGGCCACGCCCCTTCCTGTTTTTCTTCTATTTAACTATGTGCCTCCCACGTCCGCGCAGCGGGCGGGCGCAGCGGGAGCGCCGGCGGCGCGCCAAAGGCGCGCCAAAGGCAAGCCCGTCTGCGCCCGTCCGCGCCAGGACGGGGCTGAGGGCATGCCAAGCTGATCACCCCATCAGATACTCACCCCAAGCACTCAGGGATTTCCAGAACACTGCCATATTACCATCTCCTTTGACTCTGCAACATATTTCATCTGCTGGTCTCACTCGCCCTGACCAATCCATTGTCGACGGTCGCCCACCTCCAGCTACGTTGACTAGGAACTCCACATCCATCAGGGTATCCTATCTGAATACTCGATCGCTAGTAAAGCATTCTGAGGACATCTTCATCCTGCTTTCCAGTTCTCATCCTGATATACTCCTACTCACGGAGACGTGGCTTGTTTCAGAATCCCTGCCAGATATCTTGGCGGCCCTCCCCCCCGATTATTACATTCTCCACGCCGACCGTCCCGGCGACCGGCCCGGGGGTGGGGTAGCGGCCATCATATCTAAACGCCTGAATTCCATTTCCTCCTACTCTCTTCCCCTCCCTGAGGTGGAGAACTTACTCATCAACGTGCAAACAGATACCGGCCCTCTTACTCTCTTTCTTTTATATCGGCCTCCACTCTCTATGCCATCTTTTTCCACTATTATGAGTGAACAACTGTCCTCCCTCCTTACACTGCACTCCCGTTTTGCTATTTTCGGTGACCTAAACTACTGGTTTGGAGACACTAATGCCGGCCCTCATGCCACCGAGCTCTTTGAGACTCTTAAAAATCTGAATCTCGCCCAACATGTCTCTCAACCTACCCATATTAAGGGACACATATTGGACCAGATTTGGACTTGTAACCTGGCGCTGTCCCCACCAGACATACTTCCATGTGCCTGGTCTGATCACCACTTGGTGGACACCACCATCACAGTCGTCGGTCAGACGCCTGCCCCCCTGATGGCTGGTGGCCTCTCCCGTAAATGGAGTTCATACGACTCCCAGGGCTTTCTCATCGCCCTAGCCGACTCTTGCCCAGTTAATCACGACCCCAACGACATCGATGGATTAGAACAAGACATCGCCTCCTGGTTAGAGTCGGCTAGCGACTTGTTTGCCCCCCTAGTCAAATTCCCCTGTACTAGACACCGGAATTCTCATAGGTGGTTCTCCGACGACCTGAAAGCCCAGAAATTAAAAACACGCCAGTTAGAACGCATCTGGAGACGTGACTACTCTGACTTAGCCAAGCAATCTTATTTGGCCGCACGCAAAGACTTTAAAACAGCTATTCGCTCAGCCAAAATGGAACACTTCTCCAGCAGGATTTTCCTGGCAGTCGACAAATCTAAGGAGGTGTTCAGAGTCTTGAATGAGCTAACCACAGACGACAGAACCCTCCCAGCCCAGACCCCCACCCAGGAGGCCTGTGACACCCTGAACTCCTTCTTCTTAGAAAAAATTGCAATAATCAAAAAATCTATCCCCCCACTTCCCCAATCACCACTACCGGATAATTCCTTTAACAATCCCTCGACCTTCACCTCCTTCCCTGCTCTAGATTCCACCTCCTTGGCGGAACTAGCCACCCGCGTGAAATCTGGCTCTCCGAACGACTGTTGTCCACCATCTGTCCTGCGGAGCATCTGCCTTAACTTACCAGATAGTGTTCTACACCTACTTAACAGATCGCTCAGCAGTGGCATCTGTCCTAGCTCCTTTAAGGAGGCCATCCTGGTACCCCTTCTTAAAAAACGGGTGCTGACATGTCAGAGCCGTCGAACTACCGCCCCATTTCCCTCCTCCCTTACTTCTCCAAACTTATGGAGGCCCATGTCACCCGCTGCCTGTCAAGCTTCATAGAA
This sequence comes from Lissotriton vulgaris, assembly GCF_964263255.1. Taxonomy (NCBI): domain Eukaryota; kingdom Metazoa; phylum Chordata; class Amphibia; order Caudata; family Salamandridae; genus Lissotriton; species Lissotriton vulgaris. Next base: position 79,595 of record NW_028241565.1, read on the forward strand.
TCCTCCTGTTATCTCGAGCCGACTCAGGCCGGCTTCAGACCTGCCCATTCCACAGAAGCTGTCATTTTGGCAGTTCTCGATACACTCAGGAGTAATGCGGACGCGGGAACCCCCCAAGCCCTCGTCCTATTGGATTTGTCTGCCGCGTTCGACACAGTGGATCATAACATCCTTCTCCACCGTGTCGAACAGGCGGGCATCCAAGGCGTTGCTCTTGAGTGGGTCAAATCCTTTCTCACGGGAAGAACCCAAGCGGTCCGCCTAGGTCCCTACACTGCTAAACAAACCCCCACCTCCTGTGGTGTCCCCCAGGGCTCTTCCCTTTCCCCGCTCCTTTTTAATCTTTATCTTCGGCCACTTATTCAGACACTTTTGAAATGGGATATCGTCACTTACAATTATGCTGACGATCTACAAATCATTTTTACTCTCAACTCACCACATGCCATTAAAACTTTCCATGGAGCCATGCTTCACATCCAACTCTGGATGAACCAGAACCAATTGAAGTTGAACCCCGGTAAAACTGAGCTCCTTCTCCCTGGGCTCAGTCACACCTACTGGGGCCCACAGTTCTGGCCTCCAGAGTTCGGCTCCCCCCCTACCCCAGTAAAAACAGTAAAGAGTCTGGGTGTCATCATTGACACCGAGCTCTCCCTCAGGGCTCAAGTTGGAGCGGTGGTTTCCTCCTGTATGTACCAACTTCGGAGGATCCGCAAAGTTCGCTGCCTTCTCCCCCCAGCGGCACTTACTCAAATCGTTATCTCGCTGGTACTTTCCCGTTTGGATTTTTCTAATGCCATCTACCACGGTCTGCCGCAATTTCTGATACAACGTCTTCAAGTTGTCCAGAACCAAGCGGCCCGCTTGATTCATGGAACCCCCAGATGGCAATCAGCCAAGCCTCTGCTCATGAGCCTTCACTGGCTCCCAGTCGATCGAAGGGCCGCCTTTAAGGTGGCATGTCTCACCTTCAAGGCACTTCACTGCCCTGGTCCCGCCTTCCTAAAATCCCTCATTCACCCTCACTGTCCCACACGCAATCTGCGATCAGCTCACCGCAATCTGCTGATCACCCCCAGGAGTAAAACTAAGAGATTCGGCGGCCGCCGTTTCTCCTACCTAGCCCCTGTGCTTTGGAACCTCCTCCCTCTCCCAATCAAATCCTCCCCTTCCCTCTTGAACTTCAGGAAAATGTTAAAAACCCACCTCTTCCCCATCTCTGGCTAGTTTTTGTCATCTATACTCCCCCCTCACCTGTTCTGTCTGTCAGCGCCAGGAAGCTTCGGTGTCAGCGCGCTCTATAAGTCGCACTTAACATAACATGTCTCCCTGTTTTAATGGATGCCCTTGTGTCTCTCTGATCCATGTTTTATTGTCTAATTTTCCCTGTGTCTCCTGTGTCCATGTGCTCTACATTCACCACTCCATGTTTATGTATGCCCACATCAGCCTCACCCTTCTCGTTGTCATTGTCTACTCTACCTCTTCCCATAATTCCTCTTGTCTCAATCCACAGTGGCTGGCTGCAACCCAGCAGCAAATCATCTGTTCAATGAAGCTTAGACCTGTAATTTCCAGGAATTGCTGGACGTTGTACTCAATACACTTTCATTGTAGCAGGAGCTTCCAAAAAGGGGGCGCTTTACTCAAGAAAAGTATGTGCAGTATCCGTGGTGACTGTAATGCAGAAACCAGGATGTGATAGGAACTTGGAGAGTAATAGTGAAGAGTGCAGATAAAGCGACGTGCACAATCTGCAAAATGTTTTTTGTCTACTGGAGAATACAGAGTTTCAACCCAGATGACAAGGTGCGAAATTTAGCATTTTACATTATCCTGTCAAGATTAATTATTCACAGTTCACGATCACACATTACAGACTTTACATGCTTATTTGTATACAGGCTTTTAACAGACCTGGAACTACAAATAACCTGGCTTTATGCTAAGCCATTAATTATGCTATTCGCGTGAATATTCATCCTTCTTGGAGCTCTCTGATTTAGATTTGTCAAATTCAGATTGCTGCTGTGCCCATTACCTGAGCCCTAAACATTTTATAATTGTAAACAAATTAGTGTAGCATTAAAATATAGATAACTAGCAACTTGCAGTATCACAGCATTGTATATTTGGCGAAAGAGAGGCCTGATATGAGAAATATATGTTGTCATAAAACAGAAAATAGTCTTTAAATTGAGTTATATGATTAGGTGCACTTGCCATTACCCCCTCATGGGTCCTCCCCGTCCCAGTCCTTACGTGAGGCAGTCCTGCCTCCTCCCAGCCAATCAAAACGCCAGAAATCCAAAGGTTGAAGGTTACATAAGCCCCTCCCACCCACCGCCATGCCTGTTTTTTTTCTGCTCCGACGGCTGTCGGAACGCTGGTGCTCCCGGTTCCTGTCTCTGTTCCTGTTTTCTTCTGGATGGTTTGGCGGTGCCGTGAGTGTTTCTTTTCCATTTGTAATGCTTCTGATGTGGTCTTTTCACATTTCCTGGCGCAGCCACTCCGGTCCTCCGGTTGGCCTCGCTCCTGTTCTGGGGTCAGGATGCTCCCTGTTCGTGCTGGGCTGGGGCGGGGAGCCCTCCTGGTGTTCTGGCCCCAGGTCGTTCCGGCGCTGGTGCTTTAGTGCAGCGTCCGGCCCCTGCTGCCATGTTCTTCTTATGTGGCTGTGGGTGGAGACTGCAGGGCTGCCTTTTTAGGTTTTGCCTGGGGCACGGAGCTTTAGCTCCGCCCCCAGGAGAAATCTTTAGTTTTCAGTATGGGTGCCTTGAATACGCCCTCTGTTCCATTGGCTAGCTCCATAAATGGAGGCTAGCCATTGGAACGGAGATCTGTCCGTCAAGGCCGGACCAGATTCGGGGGCGTTCCCGCGATTTTTTCCCCTCTCCGCCCCTCTGTGCGCGTCATCTCGGCGGTGGGCGTGTTGTTCTTTTTTTTTTTCTGTCAGGGCGTGTTTTCTCATTCTGCCGAAGATGGCGCCGGGGCCCGTCGACCACTGTTTCTCCTGCTCAATGCTCAGGTAAGCAGCATGTTTTTATCTCGTTCCCCCCCTCCCGCTCTCCGTGTGCCCGTTCCCGCCCCTGCCCCCCTCCCGCTCTCCGTGTGCCCTCCGCTGTCGAGTCCTGGCGGCGGCTCAGACACCCTGTGTTTCCGTGGGGGTTGCTTTTGGCTAGGCATAGCGCACTTGGTGTAGCGTTGTTGTAGAGGCGATTCCACACGTTCTCAGTCGTGTGGTAATTGTCCCAGGTTGGAAGGCCACAAATTGCGGCAAATGTTTTCCCCGAGGCAAACCGGCAGCACTCCCAGTGCAGTGGATTGAGAAGGTGGGGAGCTTTGGTGTAGTTGGGTGGGGGGTGGGGGGTGGTTCTATGCGCAGGAGTGCAGTCGTGGATCCGTGGGTGGTCACTTGCGTATTGCGGCGAATTTCCAGGCGTGTTGTCTGTGTGTCTTGCGGACACCTGCAGAGGGTGTGCGTGTGGAGGGTGGGCCATTGCATATGGAGCTGTGTGCAGGTGCGGGAGAGCTGGACTGTAGGGGTTGCTTTCTCACGTGTGTTGGTTCCATGCACGTCGTCAAGTACAAAGTCGTGCTTGGGTTGCACAGAGCGTGGGTGCACATTTGTGGTTGAAACACATGGGCTGTTGACGGTCCGGAATTGTGGAGGTACGCACGTTCTAGGTGTGTTCTATTTGTGTGTGCATAAGTGCGTTCTTGGTGCTTTAAATCAGCATGCCACAGCGGCCTCCATGGTAAGGGCCTGCAGTCAACGATCTGCCGTGTCAGTCCGGGCGTGTCAGCACTTCTCTAGTTGTGTATCACAAGATAAAATCAGCCACCGATATACATGTGTATTCAAAAAGTGCCTTACACCATGCTCCGGGTGCTTTGCGATAAACTGCCAAGTGCTCATCAACATTCTCAAAGTGCTTCATGATAATCTACTGAGGCTGTCTCATGTTAACGCTCGACAAACCCAACCCGTAGTGCCTGCTTCATGATAATCTACTGAGGCCGTCTCATATGTTAATGCTCGTTCTTCCCCGTTTCCAGTCGGCTGGCGTTTCCGTCTTTGCGAGCTCCTCACGCCCCACCCCCCTCCCCCTACCCCCCTCCCCTCCCCTCCCCCTACTCCCCACTCCCCACCCCCCTCCCCCTACTCCCCACCCCCCTCGTTGCTTGTTCTTTCTGCTTTGGTTATCTGGGAGGAACCGTGCCATCAAGCTACTCAGCTTGCGCCTGGGCACTTACACATTTAATTCAATATGTGTTCTTAAATCGGGGAGACGCAGGGAGGGGGGGGAGGCGCCTTGGTTACTGGGGTTTATTTTGCGCACAGATTAGGGAAAACGTGTTTTTTCTTTTCCGTTTCCAGTCGCCACAAGCCGTCGGCTGGCAATGCTGCCTTTGATGCTAGTTACCTTAATCTGCAGCATCGCTCTGTGCTCACACTCCTCAGAGCTCTGTGTGGGTATTGTTCATCACAGTGCAGTTCGTTTGTTGCCAGGCAGGTGTGAATTGTCATTAACACTTCTGCACGAACTGCATTGTATTTCTGGATATTTTCAAGAGCAGTTATGTTGTCGCCAATTCTGTATAATTCTAGTCTGAAGTAAAAAGATTGTGTTGTGTTAATGCAAGAAAGAATTCTGCCCTTTTTAAAGAAAAAAACACCTCGCATATGCCAAAAAAGGAACTGCGGAGCGCAGGCGGTTTAAAGTAATGCTTAACTATGGAGTCAAGACATTTAACTGGACCTCACAGTTTATGCAATTCCCTAAGGAAATGTGCAGCGTAGGCGGTGTAAAGACACTTAACTGGGCCTCACAGTTTATGTACTGCCCTTTACTGACGCCTACTCAACTTGTCCAATTCTGCGCCTCTGGCATTTTACCCATACGATGTATTTACCACACTTGACAGTTTCAACAACAATAATTATTTCTAGGTTAACCAGCTCAAAAGTTACTAAAAACATGAGCCTGCGCGTTTTGCTAAGGTTGGCTGGTCACCTTTTATTTTACATTTTCCGAGACAGTATTGTTGTGGTGCAAAATGACCAAATAGTGAAATATTTCCAGAGAATGAGCCCCATAATTTGATTTAGCCACGCAATTTAGTGAACACAGCCGCATCATTTTGTCCCCTATTGCCGCTTAAATGCAGTGGCCATGACTGTACTGCAGTCGTACAAATACAAGGTATCTCGTCCTACAACATTCAGAATTATGTGTTGCACTGTGGCAGTGAAACAACTTTATTTTACTAGTGTTAAAACTTGCACAACGCCCCTGTAGTGCGGCATCACGGCCACCGATGGGGGCCTGGGGCGGGGGCCTCCGAGACAGGTTCGACATGACCGGGGCAGTCACGTCTCCCTCTGCTGAGAGCGTGTGGTGTGCATTCCATCTGGGCTGAGGTAACGAGAACCCCTCAGGGACGGTGCAGGGCGCCCAGGGGGCCAGTAGCGTCACTGTGCTGCGAGGGTCAGGGGAGAGGTAGGCCCTCGCCCCACAACTTTTAAAGTTTCTTTTTGTTTTCTTTTCCTCGCCTGTGCCGCAGGAGCTGATCGAGGTGGACAGCGACGCCGTGGCCTTAATTTCTACAAGCCCCTATATGCATCACAAAAGTGCCGAATTCAGACTGGCGAGATCCTCACACTTGGATCTGGGACACGCCAGGGCTCTCGGCATAAGCTTCTTCTTGGCATAACAGAATATAGTTGTGTGATCAGACTGGCAGAGGGAGCAAGGTTGGAAGAGCGGGGAGGGGGGCTTCAGGGAGGCATCAAAGCAGTCACTGAGGTACCCCTTCTGGACCTTGTCTGTACATATCATTGTTATCAGGCAAGCTATGTCCTCGTGACATGGAGTCATCCGGTCATCCTAGGCAGACTTTTGAATGTGTCAGTGAGGTTGAAGGCGACGATGCCAGCAGAGGGCGTGCCCAATGGAAACCTGAAATAGGTAGATGTATACATGGTTGGATGTCATGTTGCAGGAGCCCTGGCACTTCTTTTTAGGTTTCGCCTGCTGCAGTGTCTGGGGCTCGCAGTGTGTGTGGGGGGTGGCTCGCAGTGTGTGGGGGGGCTCGCAGTGTGTGGGGGGCTCTGTGTGGGGGGGGCTCTGTGTGGGTGTGGGGCCCGCTGCGACCCGGAAGTGTTTGGCTGGCCGACCAATCCCTGCGCGGCCGGCCTGAAGTCCCGCCCCCGCAGCCCGGTGACAGGAGAAGCATGGCGGCTGGTTGGCCGGGCTCCCGTGAGCTGAGGGAGCCCGGCGGCGTCTCTCTCCCAACTCTTCAGTTGTCCAAAGTTTTCCGACCATGGAGCGGCATGGAGCTTGACCTCACTGTGTATGTTGTTTGAAGAAGTTTCTAAGCGGCTGCCTGCGTCCATCTGGGAGTGGCTTGTATGGGATATATTGTCCCCCATAACATTTGGAATATGGCCAATTCAAGTCACTAAGGAGCATTGTGACCTTCTTGGGTAAAGAGTCCGAAAGCGGGTTACTTAAAAAGGTCTTGGAACTGCAGGTGTCTTGCAATATCATTTTAATGTATAGTTAGGAAAGAATATATTCTTTATAATGAACAGTTGCAGAATAACTCTCTCCAAAGCTGTATGGAACTCTGAGGGCCTGATGTACATTGCCAGACAGTGTGTGGGGCTTGCAGTGTGTGTGGGGCTTGCAGTGTGTGTGGGGCTTGCAGTGTGTGTGGGGCTTGCAGTGTGTGTAGGGCTTGCAGTGTGTGTAGGGCTTGCAGTGTGTGTAGGGCTTGCAGTGTGTGTAGGGCTTGCAGTGTGTGTAGGGCTTGCAGTGTGTGTAGGGCTTGCAGTGTGTGTGGGGGCTCGCAGTGTGTGGGAGGGGCTCTCAGTGTGTAGGGGGGCTCAGTGTGTGGGGGTCTCGCAGTGTGTGGGGAGGGCTCGCAGTGTGTGGGGGGCTCGCAGTGTGGGGCTCGCAGTGTTTGGGGGGCTCGCAGTGTGTGGGGGGCTCTGTGTGGGTGTGTGTGGGGGGCTTTGTGTGGCTGTGTGTGTGGGGGGGCTCTGTGTGGGTGTGTGTGTGGGGGGGCTCTGTGTGGGTGTGTGTGTGGGGGGCTCGGTGTGGGTGTGTGTGTGGGGGGTGCTCTGAGTGTGTGTGTGGGGTGGCTCTCTGTGGGTGTTTGTGTGTCATTTGCGAGAGATAAAGCTAGAGGCATTGTAAATGACAATGCCATTTATTTATGTTAAAAAAAAACATAAATAAAAATGTCAAGAGCAATGCCAATAGCTCAAACTTTAACAAAAGCAAACCATTGCATTGTAAATGCTTGTTTATTACTTCTTCGATCTCGCATGCAAGATTGTTTTTTGGGGGCAGTGTTTCCTGGAGGTTGCTGGGCACTTCCTTTGTTGGTGTGTTGGGAGTTTCCTGTGGGGTTTACTCCTTTGCTCGCCATGTTTGAGGGGGCTTCCTCTCCGGTGCATCCACGGAGCTGTTGCTCAATGGTATGTCATATGCCTCTGGTGTCACTGGCTCTCATATGCCAGTGGTTCAAGTCCTGCCTATGCTGTCAATGTGACTTGGGATGTTCATTTTCATGCTGTGCTTTGGAAATTTGCATTCTCTTTGTCCACGTAGCATCTTTTGCAGTTTTTCTTGGCCTGTTTTGCGCTGTCTGCGCTGCTGGTGCATGCTGCTATGCCATCATCTACTGTTGATGGGGTCGTGGACATTTTCCCCTGTTGGGGTATACATTCGGGGATGGTCCATGAGATTTCTAGCGTTTTGATGCTGGGTCTTTCTCCCTGATTCATTTGCACCTGCGGTGTTTATTCCCGTTTTTTTTACCGGCCATTTCGTGCTGTCCTGTTGGCTGTACTGGCTGCGGTGTGGCCTGGCGTTGCCATGCGGGGTGTTCCTCTCTTTCTGGGGACACGATTTCGCCTGGCGGTCTTTGTCACCTGGTATCCTCCATTTTCTTCTTTTTCCGCCTTCTTCCTCTGTCTTCGGAGGCGTCTTCCCAGGAGGACCGGGTTGGGAGGTTGGTAGATTCCGCTCTCAAGAGTTTGTATGCGGCTTCTCCTTTTGGGGTGTATGCTTGCTCTTTTTCAGTCTGTGCTTCGCAGGTTCTTTTCTTGGGGGTCCCTCTTTCTAGTCCCGGATGGTTGGTCCTTGTCCTCGGCTACAGGGGCGGCGGGGGCTTGTGAGATTTCTCTCTGGCCTGCGTTTTGGTGCTTTGCCATTCCCCTGGCGCCTTGGTCCACTGCCTGCATTTTTTGCACTCAGTTTGATTCCCTGCCTCTGCGGCGCCTGCTGCTGCCCCCAGGGTGTCAGTCGGATATGTTGTGCCCAGGAGGAGTCTCCGAGGCCTGGTGGTTGAGTCTCTTCCTCTTCAGGTTCTGTGTTCCGCTCCTGGTGTTGACCTGCTTGTGGGTCACCTGTCTCCTTTGTTGACATCGTTTCGATTTGGGGGCTCGGCTCCGTTGTTCCTGACTCGTTGGTCCGGTCTGCTTTCCGAATGGTGAATCCTGTTGGTCATCATTCTTGGTTGCCGGTTTCCATTCCGGAGTCGTCCCCCTTTTAGGCTGTTTTCACGGTTGCTTCGTTGTCCGTTGGCACTGTGATGCGTTCTGCCATCTTCATTGGCGTCGGCCTATTTTTTGTCGCTGCGCTCTGTGGTGCTGGTTTCGGTGACGGAGTGGGGCTGGGGGTCCTCTTTCTCTCTGTTCCTGGCTCCCGTTGGTCTTTCTGTTCGGTTCTGCCTCCAGGAGCTTTGGTCAGGCTGGTGCGGCTGTGTCCCTTTCGTTTGTGCCCCTTGCTGCCCGGTTTTTCCCCTCTTCTTGGTGGATGATTTTGGCTTCCCTAGGTCTGGGAGTCCCCTGTTTTTCTCGTTCCCTTCCATCCAGCTGCTCAGAGGTTTGCGGTGGTTGTGTTCAGTTTCCTGTTTTCAGGTGTTTCCTTTCGGCCTCTGTCCTGCCCCCCTGGTTTTTTCCACGGCGCTGGCCCCTGCTGTGGGGGTTTGCTGGCCTGGTTCCGGTTTCTGGGGGCATATTGGGTCGGGCCGTTCCTCGTCTGGTTCCTGTTCGGGGGCTTCGGTTCCTCGGGACCGGTTTGGCGCTTTGCTGGCTCGTATGCATTTGTGTTGAGCGTTAATGGTGGGGGTTGGCATGGCCCCAGCGCTAGGATGACACGCATTTCGTGAGGCGCTCCATATTTCCGGATCTGTTCTCTGCCCTGTTGGATCTTCTGCGGGTACTACTGGGTCTCCCTCCTGCCCCGGCTCGGGGTTGGTCGTGTGTACGGCGGATGGTGGATGCCTCCTCGGCTGTGGTTCCTTGGGCTCTCATGCACCTCGTGTCCTTGGTGTTTCTTCTGTTGACTCGCTGGGTCCTTTTTCATGCTGGTTTCGGGGCTTTGGTACCTCTTTCCCCTGGTCTGGTGGCTTTGCTCTCCCAGCCTGGTGTGGGGGGGTGCTTTCTGCTTCCCTCTCTCCTCTTGTTGTCCTCGGATGCCTGTCCTTGGGTTGGGGGCCCTGTTGGGGTCCTTGGTGGCCGGCTTGTCAGTTGTTCTGACTGACGCTCCGGTGGCTCGTTGTTGTTTGGGCCTTCCTGGGGCGTCCTGGTACGTGTCTCTGTTCCTACTGGCTTCCCTGTTTTGTGTCTGGGCGGCGTTTTCTCTGTTGACTTTCGGGGGGTCTTGAGAAACATCCCTGTTACGGCGGTTGGTTTCTTTGATGGAAAGGTACTCTGATTGTGCCTTCTTTTGGTGGCTTTGGCCGCTTCCCCCCCCGTCCTCTGTTTGGTGCTGTCTAGTGCTCGTTTCGGCGGGACATATCCTTTTATTGGGACTATGCACGGGTGCTTGGGACTGTGAGCTGGTGCTTGGAATGGCCCTGCGCTGGGATGTCTTGCTGCTACGTGTAGCATTCCCTCTGTCTGTTCCTCTGTTCCAGGTCCTTTTGTCTTTGGGACTCTGGTTCGGTCGTGTTTGCTTCCCCTCCTGTTGCTCTTCTCCCCCGGTTTTTGTTCCGGGGTGGTCTGTCCTCGGGGGGTTGCTCTCTCGTTTCCTTGGCCTTCGGGTTTTCTGTATGCCTTACCTCCCGTTTTCTCCTCCCGGGGTTTCTGCGGAGGTTTGGGGGGTGTCGGTGTTGTTGGGTTGGCCTCGCTGTTTTTGGTTTCCGCTCCTGCTGTTGCTGGTGGGAGTCGGTTTTGGCCAGCCTCCCTTGCCTCCGGTTCTGCTTCTGGGTCCGCAGCTGTCTTTGCCCTATCTTTGGCGCTTGCTTCTGACTGCCTGGCTCTTGAGCGGCTGTTTTTGGCGTCTTTGGGCTGTTCTTCTGTGGTGGCCGGTGGCATGTGTTGGTCGCGTTGGCTTTCCGCTCTTTGGAGCTGTGATGCACTTTGGGGCTCTTTTGTTTCCTGGTGCTCTTCTCTTGGTCGGAATCCGTGCTCGGGTTTCTGTTTCTGTGCTGGTTTCTCCGGCTTGGGTTTGTTGTTGGGATTTTTCCCCTTCCACTTTGTCTGCTCATTGACGGCGGTTTGTGCTTGTCGGGGCCTTGGGGCTTCCTCGGTGGTTGTTGCCCTTTGGTGAGTCGGCTTCTTCGGGGCTTTTGCTTCGTTGTCCGGGCTCTCCTGTGCTCGTTTCTTCTTTGGGCCTTGCCTGCTGTTTTGCATGGTCTGCGGTTTCCCCTTTTGTGTCCTTGTTAGTGGCGGTCTTGTTGTGGTTGTCCACTGCGGTGGCTTTTTTGCTGGCCTTCACTTCCGCTTGTTGGTTGGGTGAGTTAGGTGCCTTGCTCGTTTTGTTTCCTTCTTTGCAGTTTCTGCTGGTTTGAGTTGTTTTGCGGCTTAGATCGGGCTTTTCTGCCCATTTCTTCGTGTTTCCTTTTGCGGCTGGTGGTGTTCCTTCCTGTTTTGCCTGCTGAGGGGGTTTCTCCTGTTTCCCTTCTTTGGGTGTTCGCAGGGCTCTTCTGTTTTGCCTCCAATGTTCACTACAGTCTCGGGTTTCTCCTGCCCTGTTTGTCTCCTGTGGGTTCAGTGTCTGCTTCCGGTGCTGAGGCGGCGGGGTCTCTATCTGGGTGCTTTGTGGGGCGGCCATTTGGCGGTCCTGTCGCACATTTGTGCGACTTTCTCGGCTTGATGTTTTCTTGCCTCTTTTGACGATTTCTGTTGGCGTCTTGTACGCTGCTGTTCGTTGATACTTTATTGTTTATAGTTTTGTACTTTTGCATGGATCCCTGGTGTCCTGCATTTTTTCTTCTTGGTTCTCTGCTTGTGAGTTCCTCACGTAGTAAGGACTGGGACGGGGAGGACCCATGAGGGGGTAATGTCTTATTACTTACCGGTAATCTTCATTACCCCGATTAGGGTCCTCCCCGTCCCAGTCCTCTTCCCTCCCTCCCGCTGTATTTGTGTCTGAGTCTTGTTGATAACAGGCATGGCGGTGGGTGGGAGGGGCTTATGTGACCTTCAACCTTTGGATTTCTGGCGTTTTGATTGGCTGGGTGGAGGCAGGACTGCCTCACATAGTAAGGACTGGGACGGGGAGGACCCTAATCGGGGTAATGAAGATTACCGGTAAGTAATAATACATTCTTTTGTTGGACACCTGCCTCTAAAGTAGGCTTAGTTGTATTGCATAGTAAAAGGTTGAAAGAGTTAAATAAATGCGGGTCTGAAAAAACAAATCCACTTGAGAACATGTTGTAAACTAGTACGAAACATCTCCTACAAGTTACAGTTTAATATAACCCGGAATTTAAGTTGGTAATCTTGTCTGCATATGGCTTCATTAAGGGGTGCAGACATCCATACATACAGCCCAAGCGGATTCCCTTCCAACAGCTGCAGCCCTGTTCTGCCGGGTTTCTCTTCCATTGCTTGCTGCTCTGTGGGCGCCGGTGCCAGGGCGTGGAGCAGGTCTGAATGGAGCTGGGAGCATCATGCGCACAACCCTTTGTTATGCTGAACTTGGAATAGAGCACATTCACGCCTGATTCTCAGCCACAGTCTAACCACAGAGGCTGCAAAAGAGACTCTCACCTGCAGCTCAATAGGAGTATAGGGGAGGTTTGCCTCAAATAACTGGGCACGGAAGGGTTTCTTATCTTCAGAGGAAGAAACGTTGCGGCAATGTTACCTGCAAATTCTCATCCACAATCCTACTTTACCTACAGCTGGAAAAGTTAGTAAAGTCAGGAATCTGCTAAAGCACCTACAGCGCACCTGCATGCAGCCAACATTTTTCTGTTACAGTTTTGCAATATCCCAATTTCATAAATGTTTCTTTCCATTCAGTCACACTATGGCTTGGGGGTACAGTGACCTGTTCATAATTTACCAATTGCCTTCCCCCGTTTTCTGTTCTAGTTTTAATATTGTACTATTTCTTTTTCAATACTAATTCTTTCTTACTCACTGAGTCACCCGTTTTATAGACCCACATTCTGTACACCATTATTTGTTTTCATTTTGTGTTTTACTATTATCTTCATTATACCTTTGGCAGAAGATTGCCTTGAAAGTTTAGTTGCTAACCTCATCTACAGAGTCTATCATGCCCAGACCGCGTGTAAAGATGTTCCTCATGCATAATTTTAGTGGCACCTGCTCCTCATGCTCAGCTTCAGTACTGAGTGCACATCCCTCCATAACAGAAGTTCCATGGAGTGCCATGTTCAGAGCAGCAAACACCATAGTGTGCTTTCTGTGCATTGTTTGAATAGCTGCCGTCTGTAAGGATTGCAGGTAGGTTCCACAGGAGCGTCAGGAATCCGAAGAATATTCCACAGCCTTCCCCTATGGCCTCCGACTCTATCAAACACTAGAGTACGAGAGACACGCCAGGGGAAAACAGGGAGACAAAACAAGGAAAGATTGGGGGAAAAATGTGCTTGATGGTGGTCTTCAGAATGGATGCGTGGTACTCCAATGGGGGAACTGGACAACAGGTAGGCTGCAATAAAAGGTAAGTAAGTAACCTTATCTAAGGACAACACTAAACCTATAATCACTAGGACACCTTTATGCATAGAAACATAACATACCAAAGGGTTTTCTGAATTGTCGCTGAATTAATTATGTGGAATCCTAATAAAGGAACTTCATCTGGAGCTGTGGCAAAGAGAACATAACATATTAGTGAGTAACTTATTACTTCAATACAAGTAGGTACAATATAATCTAACTTGTTACACTTCTCACTTTGGCTGTTGTAGAAGGCTTGAAGAAACATCCACTAGTATGATGGTATGCAATGAACCTATTCCCACTTCTCTGTCGGTTGTATGAACTTCTATTAAACCAAAACATGTAATCAAACTTCTGTTATGACAGGCCCCTTTAAACAATATATATGTGCAGCGCAAAAGCGCTGTTACCGTGATTCCATGTAGAGAAGATGAAGCTGCACCCACTCTGGTCCACGCAAGTATTCCACCAAATACACGAAGCTGAATCCCAGGACAAGAATCCAGAATGGGGATTAGCTAAACAAAAAGGGAAGGGGTAGACCAAACTGAAGAGGAGGATATGGGGAAGAAAGGAACTAACTAGCTATCTAAAGGGTAAAATAGGAAAACCCAACCGGGCACCGGAGACCAAGCCCGGCTGCCGGGTGGAGCAACCCAAGGGAGGAGGTGCCAGAAATAAGCCCGGTCGGACAGCGGAGAACAGGCCCGGCTGTCAGGCGGAGCAAATACTAGAAGGAAACACGAGGCTGAGCCCAGCCGGATGGCGGGGTGAAACCCGGCCGCCGGGCGGGACTCAAGGGCGGGGAGAAGAAATGTTCACGGGAGATTCCGTAAACGAGCAGCAATCCGGAAATAGGCGCCCAAAATGAGAACGCCTACAGACAGCTGGCCGGTACCGGTAGAAAGCGAAAACCGGAGCCCGCACAGGAACGCGGGGGCCGGGGACGCTCCCTTCGGTACACCAAGCAGGAAGTGATCCAACAAAGCGGAAGTCAGGAAATCAAGAACAAGACGGACACAGAAACGAATGGAGCTAGACGCAAGAACGTGAAGCGTTGCTCCGTGGTTCATGGTGATCTAAATAGCTCATAATTTAAAGGGACAGTGTCGTAGGAGGCTCGAGGCATGACACCGTCTCAGGCATGTGGCTCTTGCATATCTGCATATGTCCAGCATCTGTTTACTGTACATTGTGTGTGCAATAATGTGATTACAATATGGCTTCAGCATTAAACATGCACTTATTGCTACACTTGCGACAAAGACTTCACATGGACGTTGACTCACCAAAATGCCAGGGGTAGTGACAGTGACATGACACACCCTTTTACCTTAATGGCATCACAAGAAGAGACCATGCCATGAATCTTCCCAGTAAGTGAGGCCATGTAACTATAATCATAATGGCAAACAGTATTTGACAGCGCTGAAATTCCCAAATAGCTGCATGATTACTATGACTACACTACACAGAAATGTGCAATATTAGGATGCTGGTGTGATCTTTGAAAGTGATGGGAAGTAATATTTGCCCTGAATTGTCGCGAGCAAAGTAAGTGAGTCAGGCCTCTTATATAAGGGTTCAGGTGTGGTTTATGGTGTCTCCCCTTGAGAACATTTTCAATAAAATGGGTTCAAATGCTGCATTTGAAGCACAATTTTCACATTCATTTGCTCAAAAGCCATAGGCACTAAAGGAACACTCATTAACTATTCAAATCCTTTATAGTGTGCCTAATCAATGAATCTTGATGCTCCCCGTTTTTTCAAAGTGTGGATGGGTGCCCCCTATATGCCATGGATGCCCGCATGCCAATAATTACATAGAATGTGGCAGTGACAACGTTTTGCCATTAAGGCCATCCATGAACCATGGCGGGGGGATGCGGGAGGGGAACATCTGTTTTGAAATAATACCTCTAGTGTGTCAGTGCCAGCATTTTTTCGCGATTGTCATGTCTTTATACCACAGTTGTCCTCCCTTAGGTGAAGAACTACTTCCAGATAGCTAGTGTTGGCCTAAAAATTATGCCAGATGGGCAAGAATAGAAGTTAGGGATCTGAGCAGGAGTCAAGCAAATTTTTATTATAGGCAGAGATACTACCTACTAATGTACAGTTATGTCATTGACCTTGGAGCAGAACACCACGTGATATGAAAGGTTTTTAATTCAAAGAAATGCTACTCATATGGTGTTCTTGTAAAAGGTATATTATATGGAAAAAAGACCATTAAAAACACACACAAACATTGGCACTTTGTCAACATTTGTGCGTAAATGAATGTTTAAATCCGAGCTATCTTTGGTCTGCTTAAGGAAACAAGCATTGGAAATGCAATAGGTCTCGCAGCATTAGAGTTAGTGCTTTTAGAATTGTTTATGGGTTTTTTTGTAAATCTTTAGCATTTTTGTTTCCTGTAGCCAATGCTAAAGAATTAAAAAAAAAAGCCATAAACATTTCTAAAAGCTCTAACTCAAATGCTCCGAGACCTATTGCACTGTGTGAGGGTGAGGGGTTGAGGGTGAGTGAGGGTGGGTGAGGGTGAGTGAGGGGTTGAGGGTGAGTGAGGGTGAGGGGTTGAGGGTGAGTGAGAGTGAGTGAGGGTGAGTGAGTGAGGGTGAGTGAGGGTGAGTGAGAGTGAGAGTGAGTGAGGGTGAGAGTGAGTGAGGGTGAGTGAGGGTGAGTGAGGGTGAGTGAGGGTGAGTGAGGGTGAGAGTGAGTGAGGGTGGGTGAGGGTGAGTGAGGGTGAGAGTGAGTGAGGCTGAGAGTGAGTGAGGGTGAGAGTGAGTGAGGGTGAGAGTGAGTGAGGGTGAGAGTGAGTGAGGGTGAGTGAGGGTGAGTGAGGGTGAGTGAGGGTGAGTGAGGGTGAGGGGTTGATGTTGAGGGGTTGAGGGTGAGTGAGGGTGAGTGAGGGGTTGAGGGTGAGTGAGGGTGAGTTAGGGTGAGGGGTTGAGGGTGAGTGAGGGTGAGGGTGAGGGGTTGAGGGTGAGTGAGGATGAGTGAGAGTGAGGGGTTGAGGGTGAGTGAGAGTGAGGGTGAGGGGTTGAGGGTGAGTGAGGGGTTGAGGGTGAGGGGTTGAGGGTGAGTGAGGGTGAGGGGTTGAGGGTGAGGGGTTGAGGGTGAGTGAGGGTGAGGGGGAGTGAGGAGTGAGAGTGAGGGTGAGTGAGGGGTTGAGGGTACAATGGCTGGCATAAATTTGTACAGGCCTAATGTAAGGAAGTTGAAAACCGTCAGGCAGCCTTGAGTGATTGGTTCGCACACTGCACTCCTCAGTACAAAGTAATAATGTCCCTGGGCCTCTCTCGAGAAGGGAGGGTGTGGCACTGGGGACAAAGCACTCCCACTGGGGGAGGGGTAAATGTGTTACAAGATAGACCACAGTGCAGACAATGACTTTTACAGATGATGAGCCTCAGTTCCCAGGTAGAGCACGTTCTATCACGACTGAAAATGGTGAAAAGGACTACATTTCCTTTGCTCACTTTCTACTTTTGAATGTGTATGCATTCTAAAGAGCACTTTCATTACTTTCTGCTTGTTCGTGCCATCAAGCAGGGGTGGAGACCGTATTAAGTGTAATGTCTAACCGGCAGCAATGCATTAAAACACGTTTATCCTGAGAAGCTTGCCGTCTTTATCATTTGTGTTTTGGAAAGCGGATTTGACACTGCATAACGTTGAAGGAGGTCCCATTTCCCATTGAAGGATAGCTGCAACCTGTCATATCCTTCATCTTTTTGCCTGTCAGCTGCCGGTTTCATTCAGCTGCCACTCCTGTTTAATATGGTAGCAAGTTTTATATGTTGTGTTTGCTGGCGGCTTTTCTGACTAGATGGCTATGGAAGAAAAGCACACGGACTTCAGGTCTATGATCAGTCTGTCAGTAACCCTTTCCTTGGAGTTGTGATTTAAGGGTTCAGGAAACTCACCTCAGTGAAATGCTACAGCTGTGTCTCTTGGAAGAGCATTGTATGCAAAAAGCATTGACAAAGCCAGTAGATCTCGCCCTTGGGAGAGCTTTTGGCATTGGCCTCAGGTGGGGGGTGGCAGACAGTGAAGGCGGGGTGCATAACCGGATAATTTGAAGGAGCACTATGAAGAGGCCAATGCTGGCCGCTTAATAGCGCTTTTTAGATTGAGATTACAGAGATTGGGGCAGGTGAGCGGAAGGAGGACGAAAAAAAGTACAAGAGAGGGAAATGAGACCATGGGAAGGAGAGGAAACGGTAAGAGAGGAGAAGAAGAGAAAGACTAAGGGTGATGATGTAAAGGGAAAAATCGAGAGAGAGTGGAACAGTGTATCAAAGAAAACAAAATTATGAGGTAACGAAAGCATTAGAGTGTGGCATGGGAACAAAGCAATAAATAAAAATTCTAACAGCAACATCATGAAAATACACTGATACACGGCGGGTTGGATGCGAGAGAAGAAACGGACGATATAGAGCTGGCGAGAGAAAAGGCAACAGTGAAGGAGAAAAACACAAGAGGCAGGAGAGAAAGAAAACAAGACGGACGGACGGAAGAGAGGGGAGGGGGGAGGAGAAATGCGACACGGCGGGAAGGGGAGGGGGCGGAGCGGGTTAAATTAAACAAAGAAAACAAAATTATGAGGTAACGAAAGCATTAGAGTGTGGCATGGGAACAAAGCAATAAATAAAAATTCTAACAGCAACATCATGAAAATACACTGATACACGGCGGGTTGGATGCGAGAGAAGAAACGGACGATATAGAGCTGGCGAGATAAAAGGCAACAGTGAAGAGGCAGGAGAGAAAGAAAACAAGACGGACGGACGGAAGAGAGGGGAGGGGGGAGGAGAAATGCGACACGGCGGGAAGGGGAGGGGGCGGAGCGGGTTAAATTAAACAAAGAAAACAAAATTATGAGGTAACAAAAGCATTAGAGTGTGGCATGGGAACAAAGCAATAAATAAAAATTCTAACAGCAACATCATGAAAATACACTGATACACGGCGGGTTGGATGCGAGAGAAGAAACGGACGATATAGAGCTGGCGAAACAAACAAACAAACAAGACGGACGGACGGAGGGGAGGGGGGAGGAGAAATGCGACACGGCGGGAAGGGGAGGGGGCGGAGCGGGTAAACAAAGACGGACGTGCACGCGCTTTTAAGCTCAATGCGCATGCGCATTGAGCTTAAAAGTCACGGGCACTGCAAGGAATCGCCACGATTCCTTGCAGTGTGGATAAAGAGTGGATAAGTCGCAATACTCTCGCCTTGCTCGATGCGCATGCGCATCGACAGGCGAGACCTAAAAAATTATCACATCGAGTTGCAATATGCAGTTGTTTTTTTGGGGGGGGTTTGCTTATGTGGGGCCCGGCCTCCTCACATAAGGTAAGGAATGTTACTTGGTTATTTTTTTTTCACAGTAAAGTATGCTTTGCTTTTAAAATTGTGTTATGCACTAATGTTAGTGGACTCCAGTTTGGGATGTTACTGCAGTTGGTAGAAATCTACAGACACTGGGGTTAGAAGTCAAAGGGGCTCGGCTGGAGCTGGCAGTGTCAAGGTCTAGGCCCTTTGTCATTCAGAGCTGCGCGGGACAGCGCTCCTTCGCACCTCTTCCTGGGCCTCAAGAATGACAAAGGATGCCCTCACCTTGCACATCGAAAGGAGGGGGAGGGATTGCCACAGAGGATGGAGCAGGGATGGGACGGATAGAGCTGTACTCCTTGAAAGTGTAATGTGGCATCCGGGAGGGGTGTGTTCTGGCACCCACACTGTTTTCTATATACATCAATGGCATTGTAGACCATCTAAGCCGCTCTCCCACTGATGCTCCTGTACTAGCAGGGGCACGCGTGCCAGTTCTCATGTTTGCGGACGACACGCTGATAGTTTCTCGAACTCCAAGTGGGCTCCAGAAGGCAGTTAACGCATTCGGTGAGTTCTGCCAAACGCGTGGACTTGAGATAAACACCTCCAAAACCAAGTTCATGTGTTTGAATCAGCGGAACACATTTAAAGGTACAATTAATTTTAATGGAACTCCCTTAGAACAGGTTGAGGTCTTTACGTATTTAGGAATATCCCTTCAGTGTAATATGAGATGGAAAAACCACATTGATATGGCTGTTTTAAAATTCCATCAGCTGGCGGGCGTAGTGGCACTTAAGCATAAAGCTTCATTGACTAAGCCAATCACCCCTGCTTTAGAAATTTATAACATAAAGGTGATAAGTGCCTCCCTGTACGGTTCGGAATTGTGGGGATTCTCCAATTTGAAACAACTAACACTGGCGGAGAACAGGTTTCTACGCCGCCTAGTTGGGCTTCCCCAAAGTACTCCTACCGTCCCATTGGTATATGATCTTGGCAGGAAGAATATAGAGGACTTGGCACGGTTACAACCTTTATTATACTGGAGACTTATTATGACAACCCCTGAACTAGCTCATTATGCCACTGCCCTGAAGGACATCATCAGGGCAGATCGCTTTCATTCCATCCTGTGGCTTAAAGAAATAAGGGGTATGCTAACTAAGTTGGAACTAGACTACTTATGGAACACTCTCAATGCCTTAAGTTTTCCATCAAAGGCAACTTTGAAAAAAATATACTGGGATATGGTTTGGTCGACAGCTTATAGTACTGGATCCAATACTAATTTAACTGTTCGTTTTCTTGATATCAAACCTTTACCATCATGTGAGCCTTACTGGGATATTATTGAAAGGCCGTTTGATAGAAAATTGTATTTCCAATTCAGAACCGGGACCCTTCCTTTGAAGGTATTTACTTATAAATGGTTAGCAATTCAGGCTGACAAATGCCACCACTGTAAAGACTTGATTGAGAACATTCCTCATCTGCTGTTTGTATGTCCCCTTTACGCAAGCCCCTGCCGTAAGTGGATAAAATCTGTGTGTTTAAATTTAGGAACACTTAGGTACATAGAGGCGCTAAGAGTACTGGAATCAGATTGTACACCCTGTGTGGCGATTGCTGTTGCAAAATTTTTAGGGTGGGCCTGGACTATACGCACCCGCACTTTGCAACTCCCAGATGCTGCCCAATGAATTTTATGACACTGCTTAATGCCAGATCAACTTTCTAAATTCATGTTTTATTGAATTATTTTAATTACTCTGTATAAATTGTTCTTAATCAGGAATGACAGCATTATGGTTTAATGAGTTTTTAAATAATGAATTTAACTTTGTAGTATTTATTGTGTAGTGTTAGGATGTATAACTGCTTTTATGGCATGCTGTCGAATAAAGCTTTGAAATTTGATTTGTAATGTGAAAGGGTTTGCAGTGCCGGCCATGGGAGCTTTTAGTCTCAAGCCTGGGAGATGGTGGATTTAAACACATGATAGACTGACCTGGAAATTGTTTTTAAACATAGTCTACAAGTCAATTTGTGGAAAAACAGAGAATAATTAAAATAGTGAAGCAAAAGACAAGCTACATTAAATCTGTTAATGTTCAAAAAACAAACTGTACTAATGCATTTACTGCGAAAGATTATCTGCAACATGCACACCGGGAACTGTCTAGAATGTGCCTGCGCTACTATCCTATTGTGAATTTTATGTGCAAAATGTCTGACCTTGCTTTAAAGACGGTCCATTAAGTGCAATGATTTTTCAGCACTGGATCGTCGCAAGCTTCTCCTTAAAACCGAAGTTGAGTGCAAAAACGCTGGGCTCATTAAGAGCAGAATATGAAATCATGGCTTTATTCTTTAGATTAAAGAATTAGTAGTGCATAACTTTTCTGATTGCAAATGCAGGACTACAAGCCTCCGAATGTAAACAACACTTGGCACCTTTCAGGACTATGTGCGACCATATCGAAATCACACATCCTTGTAATATTTAAGACCCAGTAGGGAACCATTTAGTTCTTGTGGACACGTCACAAGTAGAGAATTATTTTGGGCATCGCACTCAAAAGCACTAAAAAAGTTGACAAACACACTATGCAACGGAAAAACATTCTTATAAAGCTCTGGATAACGAGTGCTATTGCTACTTCACTGTACATTGCGTACATGCTCTTTTATTTATTAGATAATATTTCCTCATGGCTATCCAAGAATGTAATTCATAATAGAGTATCTTGGAGAATATGTTGGTAGGTGGACATAGCAGGACAAGCAGTCTGTGATACAAAGCACATAGGTATCAATAGTGATCCATTCTATGCTTGAAATGTATGGAAGCCCTCCGAACATGACATGAAAAAGTGAAAATAAGACCATAGTGAACCAAATATGAGCTTGCTTCATATTGTTTTTTTATTTAGGCCTTCTGGTCCTACGGCTATAGAAACATTCCAGTAATCAATTAGCGTAGTCACTCTCACTTTTTAATTTCTCACCTCAATTTTAATAAGAACTGAACAGTCAAATATGAGCACAGGAGCTATGCTGTTATGAACACCAAATAGTTTATTTATATATCCTACCAAAAAGGCTTGATGGATCTCTTCCTTTAATAGAGTAGATAGGTCCACAAATATATCTTTTGAGATTAATCCCTATTTTCTTTTAGTGCCCATATAGTCTGGAACATGTTCGCTATAGTGATCCTTATAACTGTATTTCATTTCTTGTGAATAATCAGATTTTTCAGAATCAGGTTTTCTCTTTTGATACTAAGGTGAATTAGTCAATAATTTAAAGTGGCTCCCATTTCCTACACACTTCTCTGAGGTGTTTAAGGTTACTGCTAACCTCTCTAGGTTATCACTGCCAATTAATCACTCAATCAAGCAGGATTTAGAAAGCGTGGCTAATCATCTGTGAGGGTGCTAAGGGACTTGCTGCTTTGGGTGGGTTCAGTTGAACAGCCAGGTCTTAAGGGCTTTCCCGAATTTTAGAAGAGAGATCGAGGTCCGGAGCTGATGGGAGAGGTCGTTCCAGGATTTAGGAGCAAGGTAGGAGAAGGAGCACCCTTCACTGTTGCATTACCAGGGGTTGTATGTTAGGGAGAGGGAGGAGGAGCGTAGGTGTCTGGAGAGTTGGTGCACATTCAGTCGGTGGTTGATGTATGATGGTGCTTGACTGTGTAGGGCTTTGTAGGTGTGGATCAGCATCTTGAATTGACTTCTTTTATGTATGGGGAGCCAGTGGAGTTTCTTGAGGTGAGAGGTGGTGTGTGTCTCTTTGGGGAAGTCGAGGATGAGTCTGGCCACTGAGTTCTGTATGATTTGCAGTCTCTTCAGGAGGTTAGTGGTGATTCCTGCATGGAGTGTGTTGCCGTAGTCAAGGCGGCCAATGACTTTATTTATTTATTTATTTATTCATTTATTGAGTTTTATATAGCGCGGACATGACCCTTGTGTATCAGAGCGCTTAACAGATACATTATGAACATTAAAGGTTTCGTGTCTATATTTTATTTATTTTTTTATTTATAGAGTTTTATATAGCGCGTACATGACCCTTGGGTATCAGAGCGCTTAACAGATACATTATGAACATTAAAGATAAGGCTTAAGTGACAGTTCATCTTGTATTGATGGGGAGCCATTTGAAGATTTTCTGGAACATGAAAAGAGTAAGGAAGCAGGCTGAGGAAACTGTGTTGATCTGGCTTTTCATGGTGAGTTTGCTGTCCAGGGTGATGCTGAGGTTGCAAGCATGGTCTGTCTGAGTTGGTGAGGGTCCTAATTTCGGAGTCATGATGAGTCGTTCCATGGGGAGGTGTTGCTGAAGATCAGCACTTCTGTTTAGTCTGTGCTGTATTACTGGCAGTTGTTTTTCATCCAGTCAGTGACACTCATCAAACACCTGCGGAAGTTGGCCCTTGTGGTGACGTCTTCTGAGAGTGAGAGGATGAGCTGGGCGTCATCTGCGTAGGATATGATGTTTAGTCCATGAGCACTGATGATGTTGGCCAAAGGGGTCATGTAAGTGTTCAGCTGTGTGGCGCTGAGGAACATGCCTCGAGGGATGCCGCAGATGATGTTCTTGGGTTCCAAAGTGAACGGAGGTAGGCAGATTCTCTAGATTCTTCCAGTGAGGAAGGAGGCGATCCATTTGAGGGTATCTCCTTGGATTCTGATGGGATGATGTCTTTTGATTAGATTGTTGTGGAATATAGTGTTGAATGCTGCAGAGAGGTCAGGGAAGATGAGGGCCGCCCTTTCTCCTTGGTCAAGGAGAGTATTAAAGTAATCGGAGGCAGTGATCAGGGCAGTTTCGGTGCTGTGGTTGGTGCTTTATCCAGGTTGGGAGGGGTCCCGAAGATTGTTGTTCTCCAGGTGTTCTGTAAGTTGGCAGTTGATGGGTTTTTTAGGACTCTGGTGGGAAAGGGTTGCAGAGAGATAAGATGGTAGTTCCTGAGTTCAGTGGGGTTGATGGATGGTTTCTTGAGGCGGGATTTCACTTCTGCATGCTTCCATTATTCGGGGAAGGTGGCCAAGGTGATGGATGCATTGAAAATGGCAGTAAACTTGCTGCTGATATTCTTGCTCCTACGATTGAAGATGTGGTGGGTCAAGGGTTTGTGGAAGCTGTGGTGTTCTGTGTGGTAAGCTGGTCCCAGGAGGTGAGTAGGTGGTCAGGGCTCTCATTTTTAGGAGCGAGGTGGCAGAGGAGGTCAGAGGGGGCAGGTTGGAGTCCAAAGTTTTTGTAGACGGTGGAGCTACTGTCATGGAAGAAGTTTGCAGGGTGTTGCAAAGTTCCTAGCAAGTGGTGATGATGATTTTGGTGGCTGAGGGGTTGGAGAACTCTCTGATTTTGTAGAGTTCTTTGCTATGGTTTGGGCTGGCTTTGCTGCAGTCCTCCAGGGCGTTCTTTTTTGTCTCCTTCAGGTGCTGGTGGTAGTGGTTGAGGGCTGACTGGAAGGTGGCTCTGTCTGTGGAATCCTTGCTAGGGCTCTATCTCCTTTCTAGTTGCTTGCAGTTGCGTTTCATGGTTCTTAGTTCCAACTGGCCTGTTTGGTGGATCTTGTGTGTATGCTGGGATTAGTGGGGGCGACTCTGTTGGTGCAGTCAGTGATCCAGACCAAGACGTTCTTGACAGCCTGTTCTATGTTTGCTGTGGTATCGGGGTGGGAAGTGTTGAGGGCATCGGTCCACTGGCTGTCTGACACTTTGATCAAGCTAGGGTGGAGAAGTGTGGCTCAGGGGTTAGAGGCGGCAGACCCGGAATCTGAGATCAGTCCTGGACCAGGGTTCAATTCCCCGCCCCGGCGGATCTTGGGCTAAAATTCCACGGACTCGATAATTCTCGTCCCGGTGCCTCCTCAACTCTCGGGTTCACACTCTGCGACTCTGGGCAATAGCTTGCTTAATCTCCACAACGGCCCCTCGCGGCGGGATGCCTGACTTTCACCCTGTGGACACCCTGTCGGGGCTTCTCACAGGGGAATATCAGGACGGGTTCCCTAGGCAAGCGCCAGGATACCCTTGTGGTGACAGGTTGCGCTATATAAGTATACCTACATTTACATTTACATTTTAGGGTAAGGGGGCACTGGAAGGCTTGGTGGAAGTGCCGGGAGGGTCATGTGATGATAAAGTGGACAATGGTGTGGTCTGTCTAGGTGAGCTCGGTGACATGACTGTACTTGACTCTGTCGCTGGCCATGAAGATGGGGTCAAGCATGTGTCATGCGTTGTGAGTGGGGCTGGTCACTAGTTGGGTGAAGCCGATGTTGTTCATGCTTTCGAGGAGGATGGCCATATTGGTGGTGTTGAGGTCATCGAGATGGAAATGTAGGTCTCCGAGGAAGATGTAGTCCCTAGAGTCTATAGCGCGCTGTTAGATGAAGTTGGGAATGGTGTTGCAGAAGCTGGTGTGTGGTCCTGGAGGTCTGTAGGCGAGGATGTCTCTGATGGTGGATTTGCCGTCAGTTTCGAGCTTGAGATTACGGAGACCCATTATTGGGTTGGTGTCATCTTCCATCGTATGGCACATTACTCCACTCCCCAACACTTTACTCCACTCTACATTACTTTGCAACACTCTATGCTACACCGCTCTACAACACTGCTCTTTACCCCTACACTCTTCATCACTTAAGTCTATGACACACTAGTCCACTCCATGCCACTTAACTCTAGACCACTCTACTCCACTCTATAGTACTCCACTCTGAGCCACTATACGACTCTACTCCACTCTAGACCACTCCACTCTGACACTTTACTCCCCTCTATGCTCCACCACTCCACTCTATGACACTCCACTCTACGACACTGCACGGCACTCCATTCCACTCTAAGACCCTTCACTCAATGGCACTTGATGCTACTTTGACACTCTATTTCACTCCACCCTTGCTGCACCACTCTACTCTGACACTTTACTACAGTCTACGCTACAACACTCTATGCCACTCCTCTCTTCAACACTCTATGCCATTCTGCTACACTCTCTGCCCTCTACTCTACTACACTACAATCTACACTCTACACCACACCACTTCACTCTATGCCACTCCTCTTTGGCACTCTACAACCCTCCACTCTACTCTATGCCCCTCCACTATGTGACAATTCACTCTACAACACTCCACTCTGTCACTCTGACACTTCACTCTGTGACACTCCATGGCACTGTACGCCACTCAATGCCACTCCACTCTACTACACTCCATACCACTTCACTCCACTCTGTGACACTCTATGCCACGCCACGCCACTCCTTTCTATGACACATTACTCCACTCAACTCTACTTTATTTCACTCCACTCTACTCCACTCAGTAACACTTTACTCAATTCTACAACACTTTACAACACTCTATGGTACACAACTCTAAGCTACTCCACTCTATATCATTCCACTCTGTGGTACTCTACTCCACTCCACTCCATTTCACTCTATACCACTCCACTCTTAGCCACTATACAACTCTATACCCCTCCACTGTACGACCCTCCTCCCTAGGCCTCTCCGTCCTGCAACACTCCACTCTACCTCACACTTTGCCCATCCACTCTCCACCACTCTGCGCCCTTCTGCTCCTACGACCCTCCATTCTACAACCCTTCACTCCATGGCTGTCCAGACTACTCTACTATACTCCACGACACTCTACTCCACACCACTCCATGTGTCACTCTACTCTATTCCACTCCACTCTAATCCACTCTATGCCCCTCCACTCTACGCTCCTCCACTCTACGCTCCTCCACTCTACGCTCCTCCACTCTACGCTCCTCTACTCTACGCTCCTCTACTCTACGCTCCTCTACTCTATGCTCCTCTACTCTATGCTCCTCTACTCTATGCTCCTCTACTCTACGCTCCTCTACTCTATGCCCCCCCACTCTATGCCCCCCACTCTATGCCCCCCACTCTATGCCCCCCACTCTATGCCCCCCCACTCTATGCCCCCCCACTCTATGCCCCCCCACTCTATGCCCCCCCACTCTATGCCCCCCCACTCTATGCCCCCCACTCTATGCCCCCCCACTCTATGCCCCCCCACTCTTTGCCCCCCCACTCTTTGCCCCCCCACTCTTTGCCCCCCCACTCTTTGCCCCCCCACTCTTTGCCCCCCCACTCTTTGCCCCCCCACTCTTTGCCCCTTCACTCTATGCCCCTCTGCTCAGCGGCACTCCACTCAATGCCCTTCCATGCCACTCTGTGCCACTCTATTCCATTCCACTATGTACTCCATGCTAAGATACTTGAGTTTACTCTACAATCTTTTACTCACTGCATGACACTTTAATCAACTTAATGCTATGCCACTCTACTCTATGACATGCCATGATACCCCACTCTGTTCCACTATACTCTATACCACTCCACGACATTCCACTCCATGATAATTCAATCTGACAGTCTATGTAACTCCATTCTATGCCACAACACTCTATGACGCTCCTAGCCCCTCCACTCTACAACTACTACTCTACGTCACTCCACTCTATGACACTATACTCTATGCCACTCCACTCTATGCCACTCCACTCTAGAACACTCAACACCCCTCTATGCTAATCCAAGCCACTTAACTCTAGGTCACTCAACTCCACTCTGCACCACCCCATTATAAGACTCTCCACTAAAACACTTTATTTAACTCTATGTGACTCCACTCTACTCCAGTTCACTCCAATCGATTTGAGTCTAAGGTGCTTCACTCCACTATGCGCCCCTACACTGTGCAACCCTTCACTCTACAACCCTCCACTCTATGCCCCTACTCTATGTCCCTCTACTCTACAACTCTCCACTCTACAACACTCTGCTCTATAACGCTCCATGCCACTCTACGTCCCTCCACTCTTAACCCATTCACTCTTTATGGCCATTCTGCTCTATGACACGCCACTCTGACACTCCACTCCATCCCTCTACATGACACTCCACTCTATCCCACACCACTCTTCCCCACTTCACTCCATCCCACTCCACTATTTAGTACTCCACTATTCAATACTTCACTCCATGCCACCCTGTGCCCCCCCTTCTCTACAACACTTTGCTCCTCTCTACTCTAGGCCAATCCACTGTGCACCCCTCCACTCTACGCTACTCTATGGTACTCTTCACCAACCTACTCTACTATACTGTATGCCACTCTATGCCACTGTTCTGAACTGTTTGCCACTCTACTCAGCTATTCACCACTCAACAACACTTTACTCCACTCTGACACTCTACTCCAATCTAAGACATTTTTCTCCAATTTATGACACTTTTCTCCAATCTACGACACTTTTCTCCAATCTACAACACTTTTCTCCAATCTACGACACTTTGCTACAATCTACGACACTTTGCTTCAATCTACAACAGTATACTCTGACACTCCACACTACGACACTCCACTCTCTCCCTCTCCACTCTGTGACACTCCACACCACTTTACTCTATGACACTTTATGCCCCTCCGCTCAATGAACCTACACTCTACGCCACTCTACACTACTCTGTCATGCTACACCACTCTACTCGATTCCACTGTACAACACTTTACTTCACTATAGGCTAAGCAACTTCACTCTCTGCCACGCCACTCTCCCCCACTCTATGACATTACATTCTACAACCCTGCCCATCACTCCACTCTACATTCTACAACCCTGCCCATCACTCCACTCTACAACACTCTACTCTGCCCCACTCCACTACATCCTACTCCACTCTACGACACTCCACAACACTCTGATACTCCTCTCCAAAACACTCTACTCCACCCCACTCTGACACTTTTCTCAACTCTACAGTATGCCCCTTCACTCTACGCCCCTCCACTCTAAGCCACCCTGTGTCACTCCACTCTACGCCACTCTACTGTACACCACTCTATGCCACTCCCCTCTATTCTACTTTTCACCACTCTATTGAACTCTATGTCACTCCACTTTGGACACTTTGCTCCACCCTACAACACTGTATTCCATTCTCCTCCACTCTATGATACACCACGACTCTCCACTCTATGCCACTCCACTCCACGTTACTCTACATCACTCCACTTTATGACACTCTAATCATGACACTCCACGCCCCATCACTCTTGTCCCGTCACTCTACAACTCTCCAGTCTATGACACTCCACTCTGACACTCCACAACACCGTATGACACTCTTCTACACTCTAAGCAACTCGCTCTATGTATTCCATGCCACTTTACTCTGTCACTCCACTCTACTCTATGACACACTACTGAAATCTACTCCACTACTCCACTCTACACCCCTCCACCCAACTCTAAGCCACCCTATTCTAGGACATTCAGTGCCACTCCTCTCTACAACACTCTACTCTACTCCACTACACCCTACTCCACTCTACTCAACCACACTTCACTCTACTCCATGACCATCCAGTCCAGTCCACACCACTCTACTCCATGACACTCCATAACCCTCCCCTCCACTCTATGCCACTCCAGAACGCTCCACTTCACCATATATCCCTTCATTTTACTTCAGTCCACCCTACTCCACAACACTCCATGACACTCCACAACACTCCTCTCTACTTTCTGCCACTCCACTCCACAAACTTCCACTCACCTCCCCTACACTCCACTCTACACCACTCTACTACCCTCTACACAATGCAACTCCACTCTTCTTCACTCTACTCTGTAGCTCTCCATGACACTCCACAACTCTCCACTCTACCCCACGGCTCTCCACTCTACTTCACCACACTACATTCTATGACACTCCACAGCCCTCCACTCTACTCTACACTGCTCCACCCCACTCTACACCACTCTACTCTACCACACTCTACTCAACTGTATGGCACTCCACTCTACGACACGCCACTCTCCTCTATGCCACTAACTTTTAGCCATGTTTAACAGCAGTCATGCTCGTGTACAAAATGGCTGAAACACTTTGGCAAAGTCAATAGCTCTTGCATAGGCAAGACCTATTGGCCTGCCAATGCTTGTTATGATTGTTCTTCACCCACCCTCAAGAATGGCAAAAAACAGTTTTAATTTGGGAAGCTTCAGGAACAGTTTAAGCAGTTCAAATATTTTAAATGTACTTATATATTTTAGTGATATTTGAATATATATATTCATAGAAGTTCACTATTATTATAAGCACATGTATTTTCTGTTAAAACTATATTTCCCCATGCTGTAGGCATAATATTGGTTTAGTTAGCTGCATGAGAGAATGTATCCCTTGCGGCAAAACATTGCTGGCCTCAATTATCTAATAATTTATAACATATTCCATGGTGCATTTTAATATTTAAACAAAGGCAAAGCAATATAAAGGCAATGCATTTCTAGCACAAGCATTAAACTAACAATTTCAATTGATGCCTCTAGGTTACCTGTCAAAAATGATCAAAATAGTTTATATTTTTGCGCATTGAATTGCACCATCAATCTTTAAATTTTAAATGCATATATGGATCAAATGGCAATAGCAAAGTATCCAGGGATTCAAAAGTGACCCAAATTTATTTTAACAATGTTATCTAACCACTACTAATTTTTTGACCAAAAAAGTCTAAATTCAATAGCTTCTTGTCAAACTGTCAATAAAGTTTTATATTAATACATAGAGAAAAGGATCATTTAAATTGAAAATATTTGGAAAAACAAAGGAATATGCAGCTTTTACTTTGAAATGTCTGTCCTTTCTGCTGCTAGTGTTTGTATCTGGTGAGCAAAGTGTGTTTAAATGCTAAGTCTGTTTAAGACTGAAGTACCGTCTCCTGTCTACAGGGGCAGAGCGAGCAAAAATATAAACACACTTATTGAAACACAGATCCCCACAAGGCAATTTTTAAAAAAATTGGCACAGATGTTCCTGAAGCCATTTTTTATCATTTAAATAACACTGCCTTGTGGGGACCTGGGTTCAGGTCCCCACAGTGCAATCAAGTCCCCACAGCGTGAGTGTGTTATCACACCCGAGTCCCCACAAGGATAGTCACACACACACACACACACACCCCCCGTCCTTTGCAGGTTGCATGTTTTGGTGCAGAACAACGTGAAGAGTCGACATGGCACACATCCCTGTGTACCATGCCTACAACCCACTGCCCAGGCATAGATAAGCCACTCCTCTAGCTGGGTGCACTATACCAGTGGTGAGGGTACAGGTGCATGTGCCCTGTGCCCCTACAATGTCTAAGCCAATTCTTGGACATTGTAAGTGCAGTGATGCCATTAGGAGTATATGGTACTGGGAGTTTGTCATTAGAAACTCCACATTACCATAATGGCTTTACTGAAAACTGGCAATTTTGGTATCAAACTTCTCAGTACATTAACCCCACACTGATGCCAGTGTAGGATTTAATGAAAAATGCACACAGAAGGCATCTTAGAGATGCCCCCCGAAAAAATGACCTAGCGCTAGTGTCCATGCTGAGTGGCTGTCACCACCATACATGTTTCTGGACCCCTGGGTCGAGAGCCTGCCACTCTCAGGGGCCTGAAAACAATGCACATCCTGGGACGAGGTGCCTATCCTTCTCCCCCAGGCTGGGCAGGGTCCACGAAGGGGAAGTGTCAAAGGCTTGAAGACTTTGCGAGCTTCCCCAGGCCTTTTGTTGCTTCCAGCAACTGGTCCCCACCGGTTCTGACCCCCACTTTGGGCGGGAGAACCGGTGAGAAAACCAAGTGAGGAAGGGAGGTGTGCCTACCTTTGCCAACCCCATCCCTCAGGTGGGGGAGGCAAGGTGAAGCACAACTCTGTCGTCGCCATTTTGCAGATGGGGGGACCCAGCCAACCAGAGTGAGGCATATACCCACCTCCCACTGGAGGGTGGCATAATAGGGGTTGTACCCACCCCAAGGAAGGGACCCAATGGTCCCAACCTTGTATTTACCTGTACTGCCCCTAAATTTAGCATTTAGGGGCACCCCCAAACCTTGCCTCCTCCGACAAGCAACGACCGAGAAGAAAAGAAGAAGGACCGAACAGCCGTGCCAAAGCTAAGAAGAGGAGGACGGCCACTAATTTGGCCCCAGCCCAACCGGACTGCCCCCGCCTCGAACCGGCAGAAGCGAAACTCTGGTGTGTCCTGCAGCCAGCAACCTCAAGAACCTTGAGAACCTGCTGTGCTTTCCAAAGAAAAGACTTTGTCTCCAGTGAACACCGAATTTGTTCACCCACAGACTCTGGCTCCTGCCAAATCCGTGAGTCTGCACCCGTCGCCCACGGCCCAAGTTCGAGTGGCCAACACCACGAGGAGGTCTCCCCATCGATTCTGACCCGAGATCCGGTGATCTCTGACCCACCTCAATTCCCCCAGCGAAGCCTGCAGCCTCTTTTTGGAGGATCCCATCCGACAGCAACCGGGGCTGGTAAGAGAAACCCGACGCCTAAAGACACCTTTGCACCCAAAGCCCCACGGCCTTGGGTGGTCCAACCAACGGTGTCCCAGCATCCCCAGGCATCCCAACTTACCTCTCCAACTGGTAGTCACCTTCAGAAGATCTTTGTCCCCGAGCCTGCAGTCTTTGTTGAAACCGGAGGATCCTGATTGAAATCAACAGGGCGCCCGACGCCAAAACAGCACCCTGCACCCAGTCGCCCCGCGCTTTTGCAGGTGCACTTTATGTGCTAAACTGGATCCCCCTTTGCCCTGAGCCTAACACCAGGAGCTTTGCTCCCACAACCCAGTGGCCTGCTTGTAAGCAGCCACCTACTGGAGGCCCCCTATCTCCCATTGGATAACATTGGGCCTCATCACTCTGCACCCGGCTGCCCTAGTGCCGCTGAGGGTGTAACAAGAGTGCATCCTTGACCCTGGGAGAACCCTTGTTCTAACCCCAGAAAGTCAACCCCAAAGACCGATTACTTGTGTGGTAACCATTAACTTAATTTCTCTCCATAGGTACCTATTGACAGTTTTTCTCTGAAAAATGTTCCTAGTGTGTAGTTGATTTGTATGGAAACCTGAAAAACAACAATTGTGCAAAACTGATTTTACCTACCTTTTCTCTAGGAAATGTCCCTGTGTGATATCTAGGCATATCACACTGAGTAGAAGAAGTAACTTAACAAGTAATCTCAAAAGTAACTAAAAAGTAATCTGTACAGTAATTTCATTACCTTGACTCACCTGTATTTTAAACAACTGCATTTGAACTTGCATTCACTTGTAAACACTGCATAATATTTTGCAAATCATTTACTTTGCTTACCAGTGCCAGGCTTGGCATGCTTCTGGAAATAAAATAACTTAATCATTTTGTTCAAACAAAATTGGTCTGAGTTTAGAGAGAGAGTGTGTGGCATCATTTGCTGATTGAGTGTGTACAACAAATGCTTAACACTACCCTCTGATAAAGCCTTACTGCTAGCCCACACTACCACAAATAGAGAGTAAGGTGCTATCTACTTTTACCTCTGCCTACCTTTGGGGGTCCACTGGACTCTGCGCACACTATACCTCATTTTGGTATAGTATATACAGAGCCAGCTTCCTACAGGAGTTGATTGCTCAGAACCTTGCGGCGTTGTCACCATCTTCTTGCACCTGGACGCAGAGCATCAACCCGTGTAATTCACTCAAATCCAGGTGGCATCGGTCAGAGAACAGCACATCAGGTATGCCGCAGGTATCTGCCGGGGCTTACGGTAGTGCGAGAGTCGCCAATTCATTCAGATCCTTTAGGCCTGCAGGCTGAGGGTGGAGCAGACCATTTAAGCGGCCAACTTGCTCAGGCTCAAGCCACTCTCGAAAATATCTTAATTTTTTAGCACACTGTGATGGCACCTATTTTATATAACTTCATGTTAAAGACAATGTTCCCTAATTGTTTGACAGAACTTTCTCATATAACTTCAAGTTAAAGACAATGTTCCCCAAGTGTTTGACAGAACTTTTTCATAATACTCCAAAATAGAAACTATTGCCATAAATTACAGGCAAAGCCACCTGCATTTTGAGAGATACAGATCTTCGGTTTACGAAGGTCAAATGTTTTTGTTTCTCAATATGTGAAATGGCAGAA
Organism: Lissotriton vulgaris; assembly: GCF_964263255.1. Lineage (NCBI taxonomy): Eukaryota > Metazoa > Chordata > Amphibia > Caudata > Salamandridae > Lissotriton > Lissotriton vulgaris. The sequence goes on from NW_028241565.1 coordinate 112,945, forward strand.
AATGAGTAGGAGAAATGTTTAAATAAAATGTTATCCTGTTTCTCTCTCAGGGATCTCCATTGATAATTATAAGTGCTGAATAATCCACCCATTTGCAGTGGCCCAAAGCACTTTTCAATAGCAGACCTATAATTTACATAAACATTTTACATCAAAAGGCCAAAATTGTTTGAAAAAAATATTTAAGCAGTGTATATGTCAGGCTATAGACTAATTTAATTTATTTTATAAATCTTTCAAGTCCTTCTTTTAACCGTACTCGACTCCCGGACCCGGAGTTCTACCTCTTTGTGGCTCAGGCACATTTTGCGATCTATTGGATTAACAAACACTGCAGGGGCCCTCACCTGACCATTGTGGTGGGCTAGCTTGACATTGGAGAGTTGAACACAATTCTAGCCATACAGCTCCCTAAATTCCAAAGGCTAATTGAAACAGTATGCTGCACATACTAGGCATGTGCAACCTTGGCAAAACACCTGGCTGTACAGTTGCATACTCCCTTGAAATGCCGTTCCTGAATAATCCCACACTGGGACCCACCCACCTCAAGACACACGTACCACTGACATTACGGAAACTGGTGCTTGCTAAAGTCTGACAACTATTTAACACAGGCACAGTTATTTCCCTTTGAAAATATTCAGTCGCTAGGCGCCGTTAATGCCCTAGATTTCATGACGTATAATAGGCTGCGCAAGGCCGCTCTGGTGGTCAGACTTCCCCCCGTGAGTCTAAGGACTAAGGAGTATCCACCACATACGTGGATGTATCTTAACCACTTACACGAGAAGATGAGTGGCTAGATTATACCACTTGACAGGCAAGACAGTACCACCCGCCAATATGGGCTTTAAAGAAGCGAGGTGTGAAAGGGATTTGGGTCAGCCGATACCTACCAAAACCTGGTGATACTTCTCTGAGCAAACCAGCTTAGTTTCACTTAACCAAAGGCACAGGCTCATCCAGTATAAGTTTCTCACAAGGGCCTTTTATATCCTCAGGCAGCTCTGAATGATGGATAGCACCCACTCCTCAGGATGCCTTCACTGCTCCACAGACTTGCGATTTTTATGCACCTGGCCAGGTACTGCCCATCTATACAGGCATTTTTGTCTAACCTGCTCCCTGTGGGTAGTGAAATAGCTAGTACTTTCTTGCCATATGTGCCCGTTTGCCTATTGCTGGCATTCGTAACGAATGTCCCCAGGGGCTGGCTGAAGCTGGTTGCCCTACTACTTTACTTAGCTCTGCAATGTGTAGCCAGGCACAGGCTAATGAGTCCCATACCAAAGATAAGTGGTTTGCTGCAGGGTGTGGTGTTCTGTAGTGCAGCAGAAATGTTTGCAATGTTGCAGGCCCCAAGAGCATGACCAAGAGATTTTTGGGACCCCTTCATAAAGTACATGGCAGGTCAGAGGAAGTGTAGCACTACCCCTGTTTTGGTGAACACTGCCCGGGATGCCCACGTTTAGCTGACTAGCGGGATGTTTTTCCTCTTTCTCATCTTATGAGATACCTGACGATGACTATTGATTGTGCCCACCTCAATTGTACTCCCCTCACATTGTCTAAAGCTTTAGACTATGAACATTCCTCCTTATGGCACTGGCTTCCAGTCTTCATTGCTGATCCAAAGCGTCTCTTCTGTATTATTCTGACTGCAACACTAAATATTTCTTTTTATTTTGCTTTTTTCTATCTCTTTTACCGAAGTTCCAAACCTGTGGCAGAAAAAAGGCGAAAGAATCCTTATGAACCGTGTATTCTTTGCTTACCAGATACTCACATTCCTGCAAATGTAGGAATTAGGAACCTTTTCTCAGAAGGTCCATGGAAACTGAGAGCAGACTCTCCTTCGTCACCAGGAAAAACAGCTCACTCAATATGCGTCCCTATTAGGAGGAACTGCAAGGTCAGACGAGTGTGAAGACTGGTCAATCCTCTACCAGGTGTCCTCTTGCCATCTCTGAGGACTACTCCAGATTAAGATCCAAAAGAAGGCAATATCATGAAAAACATTAACATTCCTGGTTTAGGACATCAACATCGCAGCAAGATACTGTACCAACTTGTTCACTGTTGAGGAATAGTTTGACATCTGGGGGCATTCAATATCGAAGAGGAGAAGACCTTTGCCACTGAGGAACACAGAGTGTTTTTCGATTCAGAAGTCTGCTGAGTCTCTCAGGAAAATTAAGGCTTGGCGGTTGCCTACAATCTCTGACTCTGGGTACTGAATCCTGTTCACCATCCAGACCTTCATCTCCAGTGTTAATGTGCTATCCAGTTCTTCAACAATTTCTTTCCAGACCTCTGCCTCTATTGCTCACAGGAGCTCAACCTCCTTCAAGACCAACCTTGGCATTTGTCACCATGTCTCAAAGGATATCCAGAGCTCCATCATCTCACTCTGGAGAAAAGAGAAGATTAAGTTTATTGCATCACTCTCATTCGAGGAATGCCTCCAAGTGTTCTTCTAGATGCTGTGACCAATCTCGAAAAAGCTTGCCTTCCTCATTGTCGTAATCCTCATCTGGAACTGAGAGGCATTCCATTAAGCTATCAGATCTGACCAGATTCTCCTCCTGTAAGGACCTCTCATGTTGATAGTATCAACGCTTTGTAGTAGGTGCACCTTATTAGTATTTCCTTACCAGCTATGACAACATCCACACCAATTAAGTTTGACATTCTTTACCAAAAGTCATCCATCCATTCTACTTCCATTAGTTTCATGCCTGTTGGAGTCTGAAGTGGACCTACTTTAAAACCAGCCTCTACGAAAGCAGGCCCTTAAGTCCTTCAAATCCAGACCATTCTTAGAGGATGAGGCGTCCGTGATCAATAAATCTATCCACTGGATCAGGAGAGTGCCGGGATGCTAATCAATAAAAAGAGACAATATTGTCAGGGCTAGAAGGCACTCTACCCGGAGGTGGATACAGATGCTATTGCCCTCACCTTAACACATCACGACCTGGTCGAGAACATGGTAGCCTATGATTTATGGACACAACAGGTTTTTGAAATGACCATTCGACCTAAAAATAGTCTCCCTGGTTTGTCCAGTAAACCCACCTTCAATAGTCACGTTCCTTCCCAACAAACTGTGTCCACACTTAGTGAGATTGATTGATGGTTCTCTCCGACCCCCCCCCGGGTATAGCACGCCGGCCGTACCGCCAGATTGTAACAGCATGCACTGTACCCCATCCCTAGTAGGTAATACCTTAAAAGAGACAGGATCTCCTGATAGTGTCCGGATCGAGCCCAACCATGAATCAGGTCTCATACCCACCAGCTTGATGCTGAATCTAACATGAGCCAAAAGTTGTGCACTATTTTAATATTATCATGGAACATCGCTGGTTTGAGGAATAGTGGCGAAGTTCTTGATTGGAATGATTTTATAGGAAAATTTGATATATATGCCTTTCAGGAAACCTGGGCCATAGAGCCGCTTCATCATCCTGGTTACCTAAATTACTATATTCCTGCCACCCAGTGTGTTAGGTCCTGTCCGTTGGGGGGACTCACAATCTGGGTTAAACACGATATAGGTCTTAAAGGGTCATACCCTCAGAATGCTGTGATATTTTTGAGATTACGGTTGGGCTTAGTCCACTTGGTACTTGCGCCATTGTAAATGTATATGCTCGAGGTCTGAGTGTGTGTGGGGGTGGGGCGGATATCTGAAACTACCAATGTCCTAGGTGGGCTATTAGATAGTCTCCCAAAGAAGCCGGAGTTGTAGTTGCTGGGGACTTGAACACAACATTCGAACCGCTTGATAGTGAGGAGAATGACTTAGCGAGGAAGGAAGATGAACTCGGGGTTGTCCCACTCTTGAAATTACATCTGATCACGCACTGGACTGAGGCAGCAATTCAAATAAAAGCTCTGTTTGAAGCATGGTTTAAGGACAACCAATGGTCGAACCACTTCTGATAGACTCGGGTCAAACACTTTTAGCAAAGGTTACCTTTCTAGCCACATTGACTACCGCTTAATCAGTCTGGATCTATTACATACCCTTGATGATATGGCTGTTCAGGCTCGTATAGAGAGTGACCATGATCCACTCTGCTCACGGTTCATATTTAGGGACCTTAGTGTACCAGCACAACCGATTATCTCACCCATTACAAGCAATATTTTAGTCTCTAACAACATGCCCAGAGTTAAATGGCCCAGAATCTTAGCATGTCCGGAAACATTATCTATCATAAGTATCAAGCTTGAGAGAACAGTTAGATTGATGGAGACCTGCCATTTCTTCCATGAATCGGCAAATGAACTCACACAGCTGCACAATTTATTGTTTTTAAAAATCTGTGACCATTTCCAAAAACAGGGTAAAGCTAGGGCAAAAGTCATCATGCCCAAAATCATTCGATAATCAGGACTTTAGACCTGCCCGTAAAGCCCTTGGCGAAGCAAAATAAATCCGGTCATGTGGCTAGAGTGCGTGCCGCCAGGACCACCTACAAGAATGTAATTTATGGTGCCAAAAAAACCTGGGATGAGGCTAGATGCCAGGAATAAAAATGCGCTTGTGATAGCAATAACTCCATGTGGTTTTGGAATGTGGTTAATTGGGGCAGGGGAGGAGTAGCAGAGCCACAGGAAAATCATGTTGACCCCAATGCGTGGGTTATCCACTTCTCCCCTCAATATGCAGAAGACGAAGCAGACGATAACCTACCATTCCCGATCTACCCTTTCTCTACTGACAGGGTATTTGATGAGGTAGAAGTCAGTGGCACCCTAAACCCTCTAACAGGCAGTAGAGCTCCAGGATTAGATGATATCCCAGCTGACACTTTCTTGTATGATACACCAAAATTGTCCAATTGTATACTTTTACTTGCTAACGCCATAGGTCAAGGAGCACCCATCCTGGCTACCTGGCGGGGGCGGGGTAATTCCCATTTATAAAAAAGGAGATACATCCATACCTGGTAACTCTAGGCCAATAAGCCTTATCGATTCTATACAGAAAGTGGTGGCCAGGTTTGTTTTGGCCAAGGTTCAGACATGGATCGAGGCAAACACTATCCTCACCCACCTCCAGGCAGGCTTCAGGGCCACCATTAGTACAATTGACCAGGTCTTTCGATTTGTTCTCATTTACTGGCGGATAATCACTCTCGGCAAGGGTAGCATGTACGCTGCCGTTGTCAATCTCAAATCCTTCTTCGACCTGGTCTCATGGAATATATTGTGGGATGTCTTGAAGGAGATGGGGATGCCACTCAACTAACTCTCCCTGATCGCCCGCCTCCACAAGGATAATTACATACAAATATGCTGGGGTGTGGCAGGAAACAAGACAGATCCCTTCCCTGTGGGTAAGGGTGTTTGCCAAGGATGTGTGTTGGCCCCCATGTTGTTTTCTCTCTTTATAACACACCAAGTCGATTGCAGCATGCCCTCCACCACTACGAAGAGTTTTGTCTCCTAAGGGATCTCAAAAGCAATGCCGCTAAGACAAAATTCATGGCATTTAACCAACACAGATCGTTCAGAGGGAAAATGATGATAGGCGGGCTTACCCTGGAGCAGGTTGATGCCTTTGTCCTTCTGGGCATCAAACTGCAAACGGCCATGAGGTGGAAACCTCACATCGAAGTCATGACGTTAAAGCATCAGCAGCTAGCTGGTACCCTTAGAAAGCAGTTCAAATCCTCCCGGACAAAGCTCCTTAGCCAGGTACTCCAAATTTATAACAGTAAAGTGGGAGTTCAGTCCTCTATGGGTAAGAGATGTGGGGCTTAGAGAACTTGACCCAGCTAACAACAACCGAGAATGTGTTTCTGCGCATGATCACTAATTTGCATCAGAGTACACCTAATCTCCCCCTAAGGAATGACCTAGGCAGGAAAGCCCTGTCAGATTTAGCCAGACTACGCCCAATTCTATTCTGGCATAGATTATGGTGCACGCAGGAGCTGGTACCATACGCAGAGGGCCTAAGGGATATTATTAATTTAGATTGTTTTCATAAAATCAGGTGGCTGCGGGATCTGAGAATTTTAATTAATAAAATGGGTCTATCGCACTTGTGGGATTCCCCTTCTACCTCAACATTCCCATCAAAATTAGCCTTAAAGAAATCTATTGGGAAATGGTTGCATATGAAGATTTCAGGCGCCATAACCCAACCTCACTCTCTGGGCTCTTTCTTCAGATAAAGCCATGCCTGAGTTTTGAGCCCTAAAGGGACATTATTCAAAAGCCTTTGGATCGTTAACTCTACTTTAAATTTAGATCAGGATCTCTGCCCTTGAAGTGTTTCTCATCTAAATGGTCTTCCACCGGGGACAACAAATGTCATGTATGCGTCACACATATAGAATCTTGTTCGCATGTGCTTTTCGCTTGCCCAGCTTACGTGGGCCCACGGAAAGCTTGGCTGGCTCAGCTCTGTAAGAACCTGGGCACAAGATCACACAGCATGCCCTGCAAATTCTTTGTTCTGATCCATCACCTAGGTACGCAATCCCAGTGGCCAAATTATTGAGGTGGATGTGGCTCATACGTTGCAACGAAATTAGTGCGAGCAATTGTGCATGACGAAATCTTTTAACACTGTCCAGGTGTATGTGCGCATATTAGGACATGTTAGGCTCATTACATTTCTTAAGGTTCGAGAGATTGTTTGCCCTTGATGGTTTTAACTTTGCATATCCTATTTGCACCAACGTTTTAACCTATGTTTTATCTTGATTTTAACTTTGTCCTTTTTAAACTTTTTACCTGTAATGCTTTTATGACTTACATAGTCGAATACAGCTTGTTTGACTTAGATTCAAAAGAAGTAGCAGCTACCTGAACAGGATCATCTTTTTCCCATTATGCATCCTCTGCCAGATTCCGTAATTATTTCAGCTGTAAAGAATTACCATGCCACTGTTGCTTCTTCCACTAACCCACCAGATGAAGAGAGCAGGTCCTGAAACCTGATGCTCAACAAAGAATCTTAAATTTGCCCATTTTTGGAAATGCTTTATCCAGCATTTATATTGACCATGAAATGGCCTGAAAGCAAGAAGAGATGTATACGCTTGGAAAAGAAAAAATCAATAAAAAAGCATTTTTACAGACCAAGCAGTTGGCACTACTACCCGCAGGGGGTTCAAACATCTCTGTGGCCTCATTATCAACATCAAAGGCAGCCTTGCCCACATTAAAGGAACCAGTCCAGAGGCAAAGAAGGTCCTCAACTGGCAGCAGCAGGTAAGCCTCTCTCCAACCCATCCCCCCCCCCCCCCCCCCCCCCCCCTAAAACCACCACCAGTCTGTTACCCATTCTGGAGGGGGGACGGACATCTCCGATTTAATGGCAGAGTGCAGAGCTATCATTAACAAGTGGGTTCTGATTATTTTTCAAAATCCGTCTCATATTCAGAACCACTATCCCTGCAATATCACCAAAAAAGTAATGCTCACAACATTTGGAGAGCCTATTGCGATAAGTCAACCTCTTTTTACATAGACATGCAGTGGCCAGAGTTCCCTCTTTCGAGATTTAATCGAGAATTTATTCCTGCTACTTTCCGGTGAAAAGAAAGAACAAATTTAGACCCATTCTGAATCTAAAATTGACAAACTAATGAATACAGGTTAACATATCAGGATGCAAGCACAATCAAATCTACCCGCAGCTCCGTGGGGGGTTGGAATTGGCTGTGCTGCATAGATCTATCTTCAGGACGCATAGTTCCATGTACCTAAAGCAAAGAAATACCAGAAGTTCCTGAGGTCTGTAGTAGGATGAAAACTTTATCAGTACACATTCTCCCATTCAGGCTCAAGTCTGCATGAAGAATCTTCTCTAAGTGCTTGGGCATGATAGCAGCCTGTGTCAGAAATATCTGTATCTAGACAAGGCTTTAGCAGATTCAAGACACTTGCCTACCATTTCAACCTACTAGAACTGAGGGCAATACAAAACACCCTTATTTATTTATTTATTTATTAAGGAGTTTTATATAGCGCTAGCCTAACCCGAGGGTATTGGAGCTCTTCACAACAGTTTTTCAGCAAGATTCATACAATAAGCAGTATTCTACATATAAGTTCAGCAGTCCAAGTGTGCTGAGCAGCATTGAAGTAGTCCTGAGATAACCTCATAGAGTGCTGGTTGTCTTGGGGTTGAACCAATTAAGGGGGGGGAGCAGCAGTTGGGGGTCGAATAGCAAGGAGGAGAGTCTTAGAGCTACAATGTCAGGAAGAGACGACAAGCAGGATAGCGTTTTGATGGCAGCTATCCATTCGGGAGGAGGCGGTTGAGGAAAAGGACTTTAAGTTGTTTTTTTAATTTTGTGAAGGACGAGATAGTCCTGATATCGACTGGGATGGCATTCCAGATTTTGGGTGCGTTTCCGGCACCCTTCCATTGAAATCCAAGTTAGAGCAGTAAGTACTCTGTGTCTCTGACTGGCATTAGTGAAAGCAAGGGATGATGGACAAACCACGCCCACCGATATGGCCACACCACCTCCTCTCCACAAGGAAATAAGGCTGCCCAAGCCTTGGTTTGGTGTGCCGCTCTATTTCTGTAGTCCGCTATGGTGGTTACTGAAGATCATCTTCATTACACTACAGGCGATTCTCCGATCAGGTTTGCTCTGCTGTGCAGTGCTTCCCATTCAGTCCTGATTTAACTCCCAACTGGGGGCCTCCAGTTGCATTGGTCAGTCATCCTCAAACAGACTTACTTAAGAGCCAGAATGATCCTGGTGACCCAGCAGTGGTGGTTTACAGAACTGCTTCATCTGTCTAAGCAGCCAAGTAGGAGGCTTCTATTCAGACTGGATCTTTTGCACAAGTTCAGGGACCCTCTACTCTGTCCCAGCCTACCATACTTGTTAGGCAGCCTGGCTCTGGAACTAATTAAATATGGACAATTTAGCCTGGACATTCTGTAAGAAACTAAACATCCATCCTCAAGAGCTTCATATTATTCCAAGTGAAAATGTTTCTGCTCCTGCTCTCAGAGCAACTTTGACAGTATTACTTGTCAAGGAGAAGCACTATTGCCATACCTTCTTCCTTTGGCCCGGTCATCTTTGCAGTTATTCATTAATTGTTGGTGAAGGACTGGGTTCTTTTGGACCCAGCGGTGCCAGGGCACAACACCTGAAACCTTCGTGGGTAACCTGTTCCGGCGTACAAGTCACAGAGACGCGGGACACTTCCTCTGACGTCAAAGATTCAAGGTTTATTTGCTGCAGGGAAAACAGAAGTCACAGGAAGTACATCGAGTGTAGTTCGGGGAGACTGCTTCAAATTGGTTCTGTGGAGTCGCTCCTTTTATACAGTTTTTACCCATAAGACAACATGGTACACAAAAGTTTACAACCCGGTTCCCACCATCATCCCCCAGAGGGGTCGCTTTGGTCGCTTTCAAACACATGAGGTCCGGATCATAAGTGCGGAAACATTTGGCGGTTCCCAACTGTAAAAACCCATCTTCCCACCATTAGCAAATTCCAATCAGCAGTAAAGTAGATCGGAAATAGGAATGAAGACAGGTGCAAAGGAAGACGGAGACAGTGGGGAGATCGGAAAGGGTGTAAAAAGGGGAGGTATCGGAAAGTACGAGATACAGGCATCAAAGGGACGTGCCTAATGAGATGCGCGGCTGAGACAATAAGCCTGTGAGGCAAGATGAGCCTCGAGCGGCGCCACCTGCCTTACAGTAGCATCCCCCTCGTCATAAAGACACTTACAAAGAACATGTGTCTTCCGCAAATATCTTGGGAGTCCCAGGGTCGCGAAGCGGACAGCGTCCGTTCGCTGACTACTTGAGGGCAAGAGACAAAATGGATGCCGTATCTAAGATGGAACCCGTGGGTACAGATGAAAAACCCACATAACAAACGAACGGTTTAAGTTAGCACAGCGAAACTGCGCATACTTACTAAACTCGTCATTTGCGGTTCATAGATACCAGACTCGACCATATTCGTGCGAGTCGAAAACACCACTTACAATTGTCACGGAACCTCAGACGCTCCTTTTGCCCTCATGTAGGCAAGCACTAGTCGGGATCATATTCGATATTCATCAGACCATCGAGATGTTGTTGTAGCATAGCTCTGTCCAATCGAGTCCCCTTGGTAACAGATGGTTGTCTCATACACGTTGTAGCACAGAGACCACATAAGGCAGGACCACACTGCACACAAAGGCAACACGTGAACAGGAACACTACCACAACTCCGATGATCATCAGAATCTTCCAACCCCAAGTCGACATCAGGCCCCAAAACCATCCAAGTAGCGTCCAATCCCCTACATCCACGTGTATGGATTCGGAGATCTTATGCAACTTCGAGATGGCTTGATAGACAGTAGGAGCATTATCTGGGATGAAAATGCAGCAGCTCGAATGGATCACCTTACATACCCCACCGCGATCCGCTAAGACGACATCTAAAACCATACGGTTTTGTAACGTCATAAGTCTCTCCGCCTGAAGTTCCGTGGTGATATTACCAAGGGCACTGGCAGTAACATTAGCTGTCGATTCCACCACTCGAGTCAACTGTCTCAGGTTCCTACTATTAACCATAGGTCCCCAAAACGGGAGGAAACCCTTGAAAAAGTCTCCTGCCTCTTGACCGGCAGTATCTTCTTCGCTAATTATGCCTCGTACAACTCTAGTCTTATGATAATCGGCATCTACAGTAAACGTCGGAGGCAACAAATTTGCAATGAAACATGTACCCATAAAGTCTGTGGGCAACCATGTGTATGCACGATCATAACAGATAAAGTATGTACCCTTGGCAGCCAGAAACACAGGGGACGAGGTCATTGGCACAACATAGGTTTCAGTGCAAGCACTGTCTCCAAATCGGGCTTGCAGACTTTGGCCACGACCCATGAGACACAAATTACCAGTGTGGGGTACGACCCATATTGGAGGCGAGCTTTTAAGCTGCTTTTCACTAGTGAACATACTGTATTCCCCTCTACTTAGGACCCTATAAGCTCGTACCTCTTCTTCAGGGATAAGAAAAGGATCATGGATCTCATCTTCCATATCCTCTATTGCCATTGATAGCAGCTTCTGATACGAGGCAGGACCAGAGTTGGGGGAACGTGGTTCTCGATTGGGGTGGAAACCCAGTGCGCTTCGAAACATTGTTTGAAATGCTCGAGCTGACCCTTGGGAACTATACGGTAACACCAGATACGGAATTCCCTTACCCGTAGTATGTGGCATCAACCCACACACCCAACAATTAGTAGTGTTAACCACTAACTGATGCTGATGGAGGAGCTGAATAAAGGAATTGTTGCGGAATTCTACACGTCTAGCCTGCTCGTGTTCCGGTAACATGTGAAAGGAATGAGGAGAAGCAGTAGTGGTAACATTAGGGTGAGGAGTAGGAGTAGGGGTAGCAGGTAGGAAGTAGGACATAGTGCAATACACCCCACCCGCCAAAAATGCAGAAGCAGTCAGAAACAACATAAACAATTGAAATATGAAACATTTAGTACGACTGAGTTGCTGCAGCTTGAATCTGTATGCCTGAGCTCCTTCCAAATCATTTAGCTTCGAAAATGCCATTCCCTACGACCGTCCGCAACGTTTCTTGACGCACTTCGTTCTGTGCAGCAATAGTCAATCCCCAGGAGTTCCTAGGAACCGACGGCCTTTAACCTAACGTCAAGACCTACTGTCCAGAAGGAAGTACGCGCGCGGCCCTACGGCCCTCAATACAATATTTCTCAGCTGTGGAAGGAAAAAGATACAAGGAAAAAGCTCGACATATGTACAAAAAATTTCAATGATATGAATGTTCAAAATTGATCATGGGAAACGAGGATATCACAGTTGTCAATTACAGCAACGCAAGAAAATTTTATTTGTCCTTAGTGTGAGATCGCAAAGAATATCGATGTTTCCCAGGACGTGTCTGCTCGTCGAACAAAGGATCTGTTGAAGAGACAGCGTCCTGCTGATCAGTTCGTTGTTCTGGTCTTGAGTCTTTTGCTGACAAATGTTCAACAGTGGCTTTCTGCTGCGCTGAGTGTTCTCCAACAAGCTGTGCGTCGCTAAAAGGTACAAACGCCGGCAATGTTTCTGTTTCTGTTGACGCAATGCCTTTCCTTACCCACGGGTCTGCCGGCAAAGGAATAGGGACTCGCTTACAATGGGTAGCATGTACCCAATTTTTCCGCCCCTCGAGACGAACGGCAGTACTCGTGGCCAGGAGTACCTGGTACGGTCCGGTGAATCGGGGGTCCAGATTATTCTTGCGTGAGAAGTTGCGGGTAACCACCCAATCCCCGGGCTGGAGCTGGTGGCCTGGACCCTCCGTCTGCGTTGGCAAGGCGTCATAAACCTGTTGGTGAATTAACCTCAGTTTAGCAGTCAAGTCATGTAAGTAGTCAATCAGCATTGGATACTCAAGATCAGAAAATATCCCTGGCCTAGGAACCCCCCACACATTCGCAGGACGGCCGAACACTATCTCATAGGGACTAAGCCCTATTCGGGAGTGTACAGTCGCCCTAGTTGACAGTAATGCTAGAGGCAAAGCATCAGGCCACGAAAGTCCAGTCGTAGCCTGAATCTTCGCTAACTTTAGTTTAAGGGTGCCATTGTACCCCTCAACCAATCCAGCTGACTGGGGATGATTGGCGCTATGGAATTTCTGATTAATTCCAAGGCCCTTACACACGCTCTTCATCACACTTCCAACGAACTCACTTCCATTATCTGACCACACAACTCTAGGCATTCCATACCGAGGAAAGTATTCCTTCAGTAGGATTTTCGCAGTAGAAAAAGCAGTATTATCCTTGAGGGGATAGGCCTCGATCCATCGGGAGAATGCGCACACCACAACCAAAACGTATTTCAGGTTATTGCATCGCTCCATATGGATGAAGTCCAATTGGATCACCTCAAAGGGATACGAAGGAGGAGCAAAACTGCCAGGGGGAGTTGGGGTTCCTTTGCCAGGGTTGTACATTAGACACACCATACAATTCTTCACCAGACGTTCAGCACACTTTGTAATGCCATCATTCTTCCACACATCGGCCAGCAACTTGCAAATGCCTTTCGCGCTAATATGTGCTAACCCATGTGCCATTGTCACAACGGCCAGCACATACGCATCAGGCAACATCCATCTTTTCTGATCCGACAAATCAATCCAACAACCATTCGCATCTAACTTTCCCGTACTCTCTTTCCACTTCATCTTTTCAGTCTCAGTGGCCTCATTCTGAATTGCTTTCACACTCTCAAAAGTATCTACACACATACTTGATTCTGTAGGCCACCTAACCGAACTCGTCACATACATCCGAGTACTAAGGTTCCGGGCAGTCTCCTTAGCAATCTCATCTGCAAACGCGTTACCACGACCAACATCATCCGTCACTTTACGATGCGCACTACATTTAACAATCGCAACTTGTGCAGGCAACGTCAATGCATCCAAAAGATCGTTCACAAGCTGGCCATGCTGTATTTTCGTGCCATGCGACGTCAAGAAACCACGCTCTCGCCACAATCGTCCAAAACTATGCGCTACACCGAAGGCATACTGGCTATCGGTGTACACATTCACACGTTTCCCTTTTGCTAACACACATGCTCTAGTGAGAGCAATCAGCTCTGCAGCTTGGGCAGAATTCTGACTCAATCTCGCAGTCTCAACAACAGTGTTCAGAGTTACAACAGCATAAGCGGTAGTCACATCGCCATTCGGCAACTTAAAACATGACCCATCCACATACAGAGTGCCATCCGGATCTTCCAATGGGGTGTTTTTAAGGTCCACTCGACCCTTTGTTTCCTCTTCCGTCCGCAAGTAACAGTCATGTTCTGTTACTTCATCTGACTCTGCACTAATTGGTAACAAAGTTGCCGGATTTAGGACATTACAACGTTTTATCTGAATGTGGCTTGCCAGAAGCGTCAATTCGTACCCAGATAACCTCGCACTCGTCAAGTGCTGAGTTTTCGTACGATTCAACAGAGTATCGACTGCATGCGGAACCATCACCGTAAGCATATTATCCATGACCAATCCTGCTGATTGTCGGATGGAGACCGCAGCTGCCGCAGTTGCTCTCAAACAACTCGGCAATGCTCTAGCTACTGGGTCTAAGGTCGAGGAAAAATATGCACATGGACGTTGCTTACCACCAAAAGGTTGCGTTAAGACACTCAAAGCACAACCTTCCCTCTCGTGAACATATAGTGTAAACGGCTTACTGTAGTCAGGGGTACCTAACACAGGAGCCGAACACAATGAATCACGCAGTTCAGAAAAACTTTTCTGACATTCTTCCGTCCATGGTAAAGGAGTTGGAACATCCTTGCACGTAAGAGCCACCAATGGTTTCGCTAACAATGAAAAATTAGGAATCCACTGCCTGCAATATGACGTGATACCTAGAAAGGCACGCACATCTCTTTGGGATTTTGGCACAGCCATTCGCGCAATCGCTGCAATTCTCTCTGGGGTCAATCTCCTTCCCTCCTTTGACAATAAGTGACCTAGATAGGTTACTTCTTGACAACAATATTGGAGTTTAGAAGGTGACACCTTATGATTTAACTCACAGAGATGTTGCAGCAACGACACCGTAGCAATTTTGCAAATGTCCTGAGTATCAGCAGTCACCAATAAGTCGTCGACGTATTGGATTAAGGCCGCACCAACCGGCAATCTAAACGCATCCAGTTGTCCCTTCAAGGCTTGACTGTAAATAGACGGACTTTCACAGTAGCCCTGAGGAGCGCGTTTGAACCGGAAGCTACGCCCACCGAGAGAGAAACCGAAAAGGTCCCTGCTCTCCTCGGCAATCGGGATGCTGAAAAACGCATTTTTCAAATCAATCACCGAAAACCATGATGCAGTAGCTGGAATCAGAGTCAGTAGCGCCGTGATATCAGGCACAACAGGAAATTGAGGAACCACAATTTTATTTACCTCCCGTAAATCGATAACAAAACGATAAACAGGCGGTTTTGTAGGATCAGTACGTTTAAGAATGGGTAGTACAGGGCTGTTGCACACGTTTCCCCGAGTCTCCTCAATAACATCTTTCTCGATCAAATCATAAATGATCGCTAACAGTGCTCGTTCACCATCAAGGGAGATACGATATTGGGGAATACGTGGCAGTCGCACATTAGCCTTCAACTGAACAACATAAGGGGAGATATCAAGTAGGCCCACATCATTTGGACCCGTCGCCCACAAAGACACAGGAAGAGAATTCAATTCCGGTGGGAGCTTGTCGAGAGACAAGTACATGGGAGAGACAACCCTCTCTCCTAACGTAAGCTTTACACCCGCAGGAGAACAATACAATGTTGCATACAAACGTTTAAGCAAATCCAGACCCAAAAGATTTTCGCCACAACCAGTGGTCAAAATCAACGGAGCTTCGAGCTCACGTGGCCCAATTTGAAGGGGCAAAGGGCGTGAAACTGGATTGCTAACGGGGGCGCCAGAGAATCCAACGGAAACATTTGTTAAGCCAGACAAAGGTGCGCCAGGGAGTTTCGAATGCATAATAGAACTTTTCGCTGCACCAGTGTCCAACAGAAAAGGCTCAACGACGCCCGATGTAGCAACTGCGACGTAAGGCCCTCTCTGATCAACCGGAACTGATACCACTCCCTCCCCTTGTCTTCGGCTGTCCTAGTAATTACTGTCGTCAGTTCCCTGATCGATGTAATAATCATCTACATTGTACTGCGCAGATCGTCCTTGCGATGATCCACGTTGATCGAAACAATTGTTAGAACTAGATGAATTGTCTGAGCGATCATTTTGAGCACCACGACCTCTACCACGTGATGCCTGCTGTGCACCACCACGGCCTCCTTTGGACGAATTACCACTATTACGTTCATTCAGAGCAGGACAATTGAATTTGATGTGTCCCTCTTGTCTACAATAAGCACATTGATTATACCCTAACGAGGATCTTTGGAAAGAGGAATCGTTACGCGACTGCGATCTATTCGATTGAGACTGCGATCTATTCTGTTGAGGCGCATTCTGATTGGAACGCGGTGGATACGCTTGCTGCAACAACACTTTAGTTTTCAGCTCTTTTGTCTTTTTGTCAACACGGTCATTCTCTTCTTTCTCCCTATTTTCGTAATATTGTGCCGTAGCCAATATCTGAGCTGAAGTAGAAACGGCCCATGCACTTTCCGAATTCTTTAATTTATAGCTCAAATCGGGCAATAAATTCGAAACAAATTTATCCACGAACAACCTCTGTCCACCCTCAGTACCCATATCCTGTCCACTATGATCAATGAATGCTTCTTCAAACCTCGTAAAGAAGTCGGAAACACTCTCATCTTTCTTTTGTTTACAAGCTGACAACTTGTCCCAATTTACCCTCGTAGCTGGCATAAGCGTTTTCATTAACGTAATAATTCTTTGAGGGAGAGCAGTAATCAATTGATCGGGCTTAGTAGCAGCCACATGTCCAGCATCTGCTGCTGTAATGGCAGCCCAATCACCACCTAATACATTTGCGTGATCTTGGTGACGGATCTTAGCCCATACCGGCTGCGGTACGACGTTACCAAACAACATGTCAATATCGGCAAGATTCATCACCGTAGCATCTACGAGCTGCGATAATTCCTTATAATACCCTGTAGGATTTTTACGAGGATCGGGCAAAGATTGCTTCACCTGAAGCACTTCCGATCGTTTCCATGGAAGGTGTATCCATACTCTCTCAAAATGTGCCGGTACTGGGTGGCCAGCATTAGTATTATCAGCTGGTACCCAAACCGGTGGAACTTCGCGCATGGGATATTGGCCAGACTCGTCTTGTTTTTCAATATCCTCAACAAACAGTGCATGTGGAATGGGAGCGGGACGAAGGGATAGCAACTGCTCAATAGCTCGTCGGACATTAGTATCTACTATCAGTCCGGTTGCGAACTGAAGCCGGAGGTTAGACAGGGCGGTCAGCACCTCGTCAGGCGCATTAGCCGCTATCTGATCATGTAGTAACTTACACATTTCGTCAAACACATATCTCTGAGTTGGTATGTTGAATTGACTAAACGTTTCAAGAACAACTCGGGGTGGATTTCTCTGCGGATTGTCCATCCAACCCATCGCCATATTATATAGCGCAGCGCGTTCCCTGTTACCAGGAAGCTGGCTACGTCTCTGAGGACCATCAGAACCAGCAGACCCAAAAACAGGTCCAAGCGACTGAAAAAAACTTGGTGCAATAGGAGAATTACGACTACGAGTAGAGGGAGAGAGATAAGACACAGGACTAACAAGAGAAGGAGTGAAAACAGTAGCAACAACGGGGGTTAACAACACAGGAGCAGTAGCGGGAGCAGGAGTATGTGGAAGCGGAGGAGCAGTAGGAATAGAAACAGACGAAGGAGCAGGAACAGTCGGAGGAACGGGTGCAAGTTGAGGAACTGGTGGAGGAACAATAGGTGGAAGAACAGGTACGGCAGGGACCACGGGAGCTGCGGTACCCTGTACGTACGGAGGTGGCGACTTCATAAGATAGGACATTAAAGGATCCTCAACTGCCTCTTCCTTCTTATCCGACTCCATAGGTAAAGCAGGATAACATTTATCTATGGTCATACGCTGTAATCTCTCAAACACTTCCTTATCCTTATCCTCCTTATCACGCTGAAACTGCTCAGCTTTCTTTACAATGGTAGCAACATTATCTCGCTGACTACGTTTATTTTGTCTGATTTCTTTCTGTCGGGCTTCTTTGCGCCACAACCGAAAGGCATCAAACATGGCCGGCCTTGATTTACGTTCGAACAACTTCATCTCTAGGTTATCTAAGATCGACGCCTCGAAGCTACCGTGAGGTGGCCAACGAAGATCGCCGTCTTTCTTTGTATATTTAATCCAATAATCGTTAAAAGCAATCGGGCCTAGCCCATGTTTGCTATATAAGTCATAAGTAGGAGTTCCAACTGGAGGTATCGGACACGAGTCCTCCAGCAGGGAATCCGCACCACAAGGTCTGAAACAACTAAATAAAGTACTACGACCAGGCATCTTGCACACTAGCCGAGTTTCACAAACTTCAAGGGTTACGGGATTTACCAAGTCCCAGCAAAGAACAAAACCCTCGGTTTTTGGCGGCTGCAGTCGTCAAACAAATACAACAACAAAGTACGCTAGCAAAGTGTCACCGACAAAAACACTCACACAGCGTGCACAACAAAGACACTCGCTAAAGTGTCAACAACCAAGAACTATGGGAGCGACCCACAAATACTTAACTCAAAGATCGATGGCGTCACCAGGAAGGCCCGTCTATCGTCTCGCTCTACCAAGGTCTACGCCAGGCGCCAAAACAGGTCTACAGTCAGGGCAGCAGTCCGTCGCAGCCGTCAGGAGGCGGGAATCTTCGCGGGAAAAGTCTTCGGGCCACTTATTTCGACAACAGGATCGATGAAGCGGGGTGCACCTTCCCTCGGAGATTTCACACGAAGTTCCTCACGATCGTCGGGCTTGGACCGGTACCACTGATGCAGCCCCACGTTGGGCGCCAACTGAAGGACTGGGTTCTTTTGGACCCAGCGGTGCCAGGGCACAACACCTGAAACCTTCGTGGGTAACCTGTTCCGGCGTACAAGTCACAGAGACGCGGGACACTTCCTCTGACGTCAAAGATTCAAGGTTTATTTGCTGCAGGGAAAACAGAAGTCACAGGAAGTACATCGAGTGTAGTTCGGGGAGACTGCTTCAAATTGGTTCTGTGGAGTCGCTCCTTTTATACAGTTTTTACCCATAAGACAACATGGTACACAAAAGTTTACAACCCGGTTCCCACCATCATCCCCCAGAGGGGTCGCTTTGGTCGCTTTCAAACACATGAGGTCCGGATCATAAGTGCGGAAACATTTGGCGGTTCCCAACTGTAAAAACCCATCTTCCCACCATTAGCAAATTCCAATCAGCAGTAAAGTAGATCGGAAATAGGAATGAAGACAGGTGCAAAGGAAGACGGAGACAGTGGGGAGATCGGAAAGGGTGTAAAAAGGGGAGGTATCGGAAAGTACGAGATACAGGCATCAAAGGGACGTGCCTAATGAGATGCGCGGCTGAGACAATAAGCCTGTGAGGCAAGATGAGCCTCGAGCGGCGCCACCTGCCTTACAGTAGCATCCCCCTCGTCATAAAGACACTTACAAAGAACATGTGTCTTCCGCAAATATCTTGGGAGTCCCAGGGTCGCGAAGCGGACAGCGTCCGTTCGCTGACTACTTGAGGGCAAGAGACAAAATGGATGCCGTATCTAAGATGGAACCCGTGGGTACAGATGAAAAACCCACATAACAAACGAACGGTTTAAGTTAGCACAGCGAAACTGCGCATACTTACTAAACTCGTCATTTGCGGTTCATAGATACCAGACTCGACCATATTCGTGCGAGTCGAAAACACCACTTACAATTGTCACGGAACCTCATTGGCCCCCATTACTGCCTACAGAAAATGCCCATTAACCACATGGCTGCTGGGCGTTTTCCCCCCCTGTGCTGGAAAATGCCATTTTAGTGGCACTATGACGAGCTCAGCTCGTCATCAGCACACGACACCTTTGGGTGATGACGAGCTGAGCTCGTCATCAGCATCGAAAGGGTTAAAAACTTGCTTTTTTTCAAGATCCTAGTGGTTCGACTTCCTATAGGGTACTTAAAAAAAGTTCCCCTGTAAGTGGATCCTCCCATCGCTTGTCATTTAATGACACTTGTGGGTTCACCATTGGAACCGATTTGCAAGACATCTTCTTTACAACACCTTGCATGGAAGGCTGCTTTCCTTGTAACTTTAATATCTGCATTATGGAATTGTGTTCCCATGAGCCATACACATTATTCCATAAGGAGAAAGTGGTTGCATGGACACACCCAAAATGTCTCCTTAAAGTTATTTCAAATTTCTGTGTAATTAGACAATTACATTTTCATTGTTCTTTCGGAACCCCACTTCTCTGACAGTGAGATATCCACACACTAGATGTTAAGAAAGTTCTTAAGTTCTATCTAGGTAAAACAAAAAGACATAAGCCGAATCCAAACTATAGTCCCTCTCGAACTGGCTTGGCCCCACAGCCTTCCCATTGCTTCAGTTCCTGCTTCCATCTAGTTATACTGGGGCCGTTCAGTGCCTCCACCTACCAGTGATTTCCTGCTTGGCTAGGATGAAGGCCAAGTCCTGAAAGTTGTTATTAACCTTTGTGTTTGCTGTATGGGCAAACAAGCTGAGTAGACAATGTGCCGATGCGCACTGCACTACTCTGCCAGTGATTTGGGCCGTCTCGGTCGTCCCCGCCTGCCAGTAGTGGGTCATGGCCTGGCAGTTCCATTCCATATGAATGAAGTTTGCTCCCGCCTCCCTGCATCTCAGGCACTCCGCATCTTCTCTATGGAAGAATTGGTTAATTCGATTTGGCGTGATGTATGCCCGGTGAAGTATTTAGAAACTAATCGGGCAAACTCGAGCATTTCTGGGACCCGGGGTGTCCTCTGCAGGATACTCTCCCAGTCCTTATCCTCAAGGGGCCTTCCCAGATCTTCTGTCCAAGTGTTCCTCAGCTTGTCCAGTGTCTTAGCAGAGTCATTGCCTATCGCCCTATAAAGGCAGGTAACCACCTTTATGGTACCAATGTACTCACATGTGGCGTGGCATGCTGGCTCAAGGGTACCCATTCCCCAGTGCCGTCTCATGGCGCCCATAATCGCCCTATGGAGCAGAAACTGGCACTGAGGGATGTCCCAGTTTGTGCTAAATTCTTCAAAAGGTATCGGTTCCCCAACTTTTGTGGGCCCCTGTCTGATCCCATTCTTCCAGCCCCCTCCATTGCCCCCCATGTGGCAGTGCCTGAAGCATTGTCAGCTGCAGCTCCGGTGAGTATGGCTGTTTAGTCCGTGTCTACTGGAGGAATCTATTCCAGCACCACTGTATCACCTTATATTCCATTGTGTATATGTGTTGTGACTCTCCTTTTTTCAATAGTGTGAGGATGAATGCATCTCTCTAGGAGGTAAAAGGGCCTACCCTCCCTTCTGGTGTCATTCTCCCTGCTATCCATTGAGTGAGTCTCTGTAGCTTCCCTACCAGGTAGTACACCTTGAAATCTGGGACCACCAGTCCCCCCTCTGCCGATGGTCGCTTTAGTGTTGTCAGGGCTACCCTCCGTCTGCCAGCCCCCCATATGAATGGCAAAAGGTTTGAGTCTAGCTCTCTGAATCATGATCTGGGAATCCATTCAGGCAAAGTGGTAAAAAATACAACAGTCTGGGGAGGGCCGCCATTTTTAACAATGAGATCCTTCCTGCTACAGAAATAGGAAACCCCCCAGAAAATCATGCTGTCCTTTAACGGCCTCAAGGCTTCCTATGTTTCCTTCCTGTGTATCTTGGAGCGAGTGAAAAACCCTGACCTCCAGGGATTTAAAGCATCAGGGCTCCCACTGCAGGTCCCCCAACCCCTCAGGTGGTTGCCGATCCTCTACTAGTCGAGAGTTCTGCCAGTTAACTCTTAGTGGCCAAAGAGTGCCAATTGGGTTTTGTTTTAATGCCGTTTTAGGGAAAGAACATAGGCCCTGGGTACCTGTTTGGCAGGAACCCAGGGCACAATCAAATTACATCAGCAGGCAAAAAGAGAGGGCACTTTCCTACACAACCGCCCCCTCCTCCAAACGAAAGAGGATGAGACTAACCTTTCCCTAGAGAGTCTTCATTGTCTAAGTGGAAGAACCTAGTCCATCTGCATAAGCAAGGGTAGTCCCAGGTCTGTGGACCACCACAAATGTTTAGGATTTTCACCTTTGATCTGCATTAGCCGTTTGAGAGGTCTGTTGTCAGTTTGAACTAGGAAGGGAGTACCAAACAAGTATGGTCTCAGCTTCTTCAGGGACCAAATCATAGCAAAGGCCTCCTTCTCAATGGCTGTGACCCTGCTAATCAGGACCACAGCCTAGCTGTTCTCTCTCTAAATTGATACCATTACTTTAGTTACATACCAGATTGGCTACTGGGTTACCCTTGTGAGTCCCTATATATAGTACCGTAGGTACTAAGGGCATAGGTTCCCCAAAGTTCTACCAGGGGCCGAAGCATTTATTATGCCACCCCTGGGAAGCATTTCAAAATGCACCACAGGTCTGCACGTGCAGCCTGGGTAAGGTGGTGTAAGCACCCCTTACTTAGATATAGTATACCTATATATACCTTTAGATATAGACACCTAGTAACCTATAAGTCACTCATATGGCAGGCTTCAACAATCCTGAAGGCAGAGTGCTTGGTTTTGTGTGAGAGGGTGCCCTAGCATGAGCTGAGCCCCTCTGAAGCTTTCGGAAATATCTCCTTATAGCTGTTCTATGATATAGCCAAACCATATACTCTTAAGTGCATTATAATCCTCGCAGTTAATGCTAACTTTGGTTTGGCTTTATATGTCGTGTAAGGTGTCAAACACTTTGGAATACTACCCCCGCCAGTTCTGGCGGCGGGGGTAGCATTCCACCCTTCTAGAGGGAGAAGACATGTAGATACTGGTATACCCGGTTAAAGTTTAAAAAGCCTCAGTATCACAAAATGGATGCTGCTGCTACAGACACAAGTCTGACCTCCTGCTGCTGGACGAAACTCCGGCAGGGGAGGCCTGGACAATAGGTTTCCTGTCCAGGGAGGTGCTAGCACCTCACCAGACAGGCTTTAGTGTATTGGGGCAGTGTGGGTTGCATTCAGTGAATGCTTTTCAGACGCTGCCTGGGGCACACAAGGTGCTCCATGCATTTCCCAATTCAAACCAGTTGCTTGGGCACTCAGCCCCAGCTCTGACGCGAAACTGGACAAACCCCCACCCCAGGTCCTCCCATAGGTGGGACCTTAGAGTTAGTCCAACCCCTAAACTTGGTATAAGTATAGGACCCCAGTCCCTAGGACTTTAGATTACCCTGGACGAAACTCTGCAATATATATCCTTGCCCTTTGACATTCCATATCGCCTGGAAGACGGAAGAATCTCCCTTGAGTCAAGGAGTGACCTCCCTGTTCAAACAGGCACCAAGAAGCATCTTTGCCGGTCTGCATTTTCGAGGCTCCCGCCGGATCCCGAAGAATCTGCGACACAGGACACAGACTTCGAGACATCTCTGAAGCTGACACGAGTACCTGAGACCTGTAGCTGACACGAGAGACGTGGGACCGGAACTCCTGGACATCCTGCATTTTTGCAACTGCACCTACTTCCCGAAGTTGTACATTGGGGTATTTGAAGCCCCTGCCACGAGCATCTTTTGCACGGAAGCTCAGAGGCCTACACTCTACGAGTGTTCCGTGGGCCCGCTTGTTGCATTTCCGCTCGAGGCTCCTTCGTGATCTCTATTCCGTTGGCTAGTGGGACCCCCAAGAAGGACAATCTTTTGTTTCTTGTGCTTTACTGGTTGCTCCTTACGTGCTCTCACTCTTCTCCAAAGGAGGAGTCCATCAGACCTTTGCCCATCTGAACCGAAGCCAATCTTGTCATCTTGCGTGGGTTGCTGTTGCCAAGGCTTGTTGGGTCCAATCCGGAAACCGACGCTGCAGCACTTGACATCCTTCGTGGGACAGCTCAAATCCAGCTCCTGGTCGTCGTCGAAGCTTCCTGGACCTCGTGGCTGAAGTCAAGCTTCACCTCTTTCACCTGAAATTACCCGACATCGGTTGGCATTTTCCTATCGTCACCCTGGTCACAGGCAAGTGACCCAGACTCTTTCCCCTCTGCTTTCATGTTCTTCAGATCTCTGATCCACCCTTGGATCCACCTGGACACCTTTCCTCTGGTCGCCTGCAGCATTTCTTCGCAGCTCGCCATAGAAATCGACGATGAAACACGACACCAAAAGACACCTATGCACCGGCTTCCATGGGTGAGATAACTCGAGTACTCCGGTGCTACTGTGGGTCTTGACTCTCGAACTGTCTAAGTCTAAAAGGGTTCCATCGTAGTTCATCCCTAAGTGTCCTTAATCTTTAAAATTGTAACTTGTTCGTTTTTCTCAGAAAGTCAATGGTGATTCGCGGCTGTATTTAGACACTGCACGCGACCCCCGTCTGTCTCCTGCGTCCCTACCTTGGGTGGTTCCTAGTTGCCCCAGCGGTTCTATAGGCCCTAGGCCTGACTTCTATCTCTCACGTGGTTCTTATACCACTATTTTAGTATATGATTTGTGAGGCCCCTAGGGCAAAACGTATACTGTGCAACTTATCGTATGCTAATTAAGTTCCTTGTATTGTACTTTACCTCTAGCCTCATAAAGAGACCAGAGAGTTTGTGTTTAGAATAAAAACATATATATTTGATATATACCTTGTGTGGTGTACTTTCATTTGGTTATTCAAGAGATTATATACTGGTAAAAACAACTTGCTTAACTCGCCTCTTAGTCTTAGCCTGACGACTGCTCTCCACAGCTACCACTAGAATAGCTTTCTATAAAGGTTGACTTTAAACCTACCATCAATAAGGGTTGTTTGGACTGGTCCAAGGTGCCCACTAGAATAGTAGACATCATATGCCAGGCCAACTTCTCACATAGTATAAATGTGTTTCCTGATGCTGTGGGATATTCAAGTGGACCCACTATGTCCACACCTTCCCTTTCAAAGGGAACCCCAACCTCTGGTTGTGGAATTAAGGGGGCCTTTGGGTGTCCACCTGTTTTGTCACTGGCTTCTCAGGTGACACAGGATCTGACACACTCCTTTACCTTCTGCGACATCTGGGGCCTGTAAAAGTGGCTAACTAGCCTTTCCCAGATTTTGGTTTGGCCCAGATGTCCAGCTAGGTGGATGTCATGAGCTAAAATGAGAATGAACTCCCTGTACTTCTGATGCACTGGGTTGGGGTATCTGGCCTCAGTGTACAGTTGTTCCTCCTCCCAATAGACTCTGTGGGTACCACTGGCATTTCCCTTTTCCTGTGCAGCTGATTGCTGCCTCAGGTTCTCAAGAGTTGGACAGGTCTGCTGTCCAAGTCACAGCTCTTCCCTAGTGGGTTCCCCAGGGCCTAACAGCAGCATTTCTTCGCAGCCCTCCATTGGAATAGACGACGAAACCAGACACGAAAAGACAACTATGCACCCGGCTTCCCTGGTTGAGGTAACACGAGTACTCCGGTGCTCCCGATGGTCAACATATAACCGCAAGGATTATAATGCACTTAATAGTTTATGGTATGGCATTATCCCGGAACAGCTTAGGGAGTTGTTCCCGACAGCTGCAGACAGGCTCAGCTCATGCCAGAGCACCATCTCACATAAAACCAGGCACTCTGCCTCCAGGATTGTTAAGGCCTGCCATAGGAGTGACTTATAGGTGTATATGTGTCCAGATATAGGTTTAGACATAGGTATACTATATCTAAGCAAGGGGTGATTACACGACCTTGCCCCAGCTGAGTGATCAGCCAGTTGTGTCAGTTTGGATGGCCAGCCAGGGGTGGCAAAAGATATGCTGCAGCCCCTGGTAGGCCTTGGATGCACCTATGCCCTGGGTACCTATAGTACACTGTACAGGGGCTGATAAGTTGACCCAATAACAATTGGTGATGTACCTATAGTACATGGATGTGAATTTAGAGAGAGAACAGCAGGATTTGGGTCTGATTAGCAGGCCCACAGCCACATTGTCGAAAACCAGTGAAGCAAAAAGCAAAAATTGGGGTGACCATAGGAAAGCTGACCCTACTCTCCTACAGTATAACAACGAGTACGGGATCTTGGCCTGAAGCAGGATTTTTTTTTGCATGCGTGAAGTCCGGATAAAAGGAAATAGAGTTCCCCTGATGGGTAATGGACACCCGCTCTTTGGCCAAATGTAGGAAAAGATCACAGTTTTGATAGTTCAGGATCCGAGCCAATATTGGCCGAGGTGGTACAACGACAGGAAGCCTGGGACCCAAAGTGCGATGGGCTCGCTCAATCTCGAACACCGCCTAAAGGCCAGGATCGAATAGTTTGTGCAGTAAATCAGCTACATAGTTCTCCATTTTTGATACAGCCGTTGTCTCTGGAATTCCCGTGATCCATTGGTTGTTAAGATGGGAGCATGCCTCCAAGTCCTCATTTTTGGATCTTATCAGGCCTAGAACCTTGTCCATGTGCAAGAGCAGTTCTTTAGTTTCGACTTGGAATTCGTGGAATTCCGTGTTGTGATTTTCCAAAGCGTCTAGGCGCGTCTTGTGTGCACCCACCTGTTTCTTAACTGCATCCAGTTGAGACGTAAGCATATCTAACTTCGTGTCTATGGTGCGGAGGCTGGAACGCATTGCCAGCATCAGCGTGCAAAGGACTTCACCATGAGCCTCGATTTGCGAATCGGACTGGCGTTCCACGCTCCCCTTCGGATCCTGCTCCGTCATTCTGGTGGTATGTCTTTGTTTAAAGGTTAATTTAGATTGTTTCGCATCCTGTTTTCTCATGATTGTACGTTCTGCAGTGTTGGTGACACCTCGCAGCTGTGGGCAACGATCTCCAACTGAACGCTTCACAATCCACCTCCTGGCAAAAATACACTGCAAATGTTCCCAGATATCAATGCTACAGTCACCAGCCCACAGAAACGACTGGCAACTGGGCCCCCTGTGAAGCAGCCACCCGGTCGGATCAGAGCACACTACAGTCCATGGGGCCACTGCATGTTACTGTCTGAATGGGCGCAATGTGTCCCTGCTTGTTTGGTGGAGTTCTTTGCTGGAGAGAGGTGTAGGAGAGTAGGATCTGCTTCCTATGGTCACCCCCACTTTTTGCTGTCATTTTCTGGTTTTTCGACTTTAGTATGGCTGTGGTCCTGCTAATCAGGCCCACAGCCTAGCTGTTCTCTCTCTAAATTGATACCATGCACTTTAGGTACATACCGGATTAGTTACTGGGTCACCCTTGTATAGCGTACTATAGGTACCTAAGGCCTACCAGGGGCTGCAGCATGTATTGTGCCACCCCTGGTTGGACTTCCAAACTGACACCACAGGTCTGTTCACACAGCCTGGGTAAGCTGGTGTATATATATAAATTTCTTTATTCGGCTTTTTCACAAAGAAAAACCAAAAAAGGAACATTTAAAAGAAGAATATACATTTTAAATATTTATACAAAATTACAGATTACAATAGTTTGTTCCAAAGAAATTCATACAGAAACAGTTTTGTAACTTTTTTTTTTTTTTAAATGGAATGTCAACATTTCAGTTAAGCATAAGAATAGTGGCAAGGTATTTTTTACAAGTTTCTCCTGTGTTTCCTAATGCATTTAAAAAAATTAAGAACACTGTAACAAACGGATTTGGACTCTAACATTTGGAGGCGTAGCATTGCCGGACGGCATTGTCTGTATCCCCAACGCCTCAGTGTTGGTAATATCCATGTTATCCTATGTGGATGATAGAATTTACAAAACATGACTCAACGACTTTAATCGACAATTTTCTTAGTCTTGGCATGACTCAGCTAGTCTCAAACCCCACTCACATCGCAGGACATACCCTTGATGGCATTTTTACTAACAATGACCATATCAAAGCTATCTCGACCAAAGCAGTCCCCTGGTCTGATCACAGTGCTATCTTTTTTAATATGCCTCTGACTAAACGTACAAATCACCGAAGAGGCATTATGCTTCCCGAAAAAACACATCCTTTGAACAAGTTTGAACCCGCCCTTTTGACGGAGTCACTTGCAAAAGATCCCCCTGCTCTTGAAACCTGTAACACTAACTTAGGAGCGGTCAAATTCCAAAATTGGATTAAGCAGACAGTCGACCAACTAGCCCCTGTAGAAATAAAAAAAAGCCAGAAGACGATCTGCCACTGCACCATGGTATTCCATAGAGGTGAAACACTTAAAACAAAAATGCCGACGACTTGAGCGGTCGTGGCGCTCTGATTATAGTATTCAAAACAAACAAATATACACCAAGCCCTGCAGGAATACAAGACAGCAATATTGCAAGCTAAATCAGCCTATTTTTCAAATAAAATCCAGGCAGCCTCTAACACTGCTAAAGAACTATTTAAAACTGTTACTCATTTAACTAAAAACCCCCGCGACACTGTCTTCAGCCCTGACCAAAACTTTGTGACTAATATTGCTACCTTTTTCCAACACAAGGTCCAGACAGTTTATGATGACCTTAGCTCATCTGTATTAATCACACCCAAGGAGAATAATGACACTGCCCCCCTGTCTGGTCCTAGCTATTCCTCCTTTCCCCTATTAGAGGAGTCACAGGTGGCAGACCTCATCACACAGATGAAGTCAGGATCTCCACTAGATCCCTGCCCGCCACGTATACTACACATGATTCCGCTGACCGTGGCAGCTGTTCTGACCCCCTTGATTAACAACATTATCACCTCGGGTGATTTCCCGAGCAGCTGGAAAAAAGCTTGTATTCGACCTATCCTGAAGAAGGACTCGTTGAATCCTGCCGAACTAAAGAACTACCGGCCAATATCCTGTCTACCACTACCAGCTAAGATTCTGGAAAAAGCCCTCAACCTAGAAATGATGTGCTATGTTGATCACAACAAACTCCTAGACCCCTCTCAACATGGATTCCGCCCTTCCCATTCAACAGAGTCTGCCCTGATTATGGCAACAGAAAACATTAGAAGAACAATGGACGATGGTGGCAGAACGGCCCTGATCCTACTTGACCTTACAGCGGCGTTCGACACCGTGAACCATTCAATTCTGTTAAACAGATTAAAAACACTTGGCTTCATGGGTGCTGCCCTAGCCCTCTTAACATCTTTTCTGGACTCTCGAATCCAACAAGTGCATTGGGAAGGTCTTACATCTGACGAATTCTCCCTTCCAGGGGGGTCCCTCAGGAATCGGCATTATCGCCCACCCTGTTCAATCTATATGTCACCCCCCTAGCTGCCTTAATTCAATCTCATTGTCTAAAATTAGTGTCCTACGCTGACGACACTCAAATTGTAGTCTCAGTATCCCAGTCCATCCAAGCCACTGCAGAGCGCTTTAAGAACTGTCTTCTCAGTGTAAAAAACTGAATGAGCCTTAACTTTTTAAAACTAAATACGGACAAGACCGAAATAATCGAGTTCGGTCAGAAACCGTCGATCTGGAACAACCTCTGGTGGCCCCCAGAGGCGGGCTCTTGTCCTAGCCCAGCAGAAAACGTCAGGAATCTTGGCTTCCTGGTTGATAAAGAACTTTCTTGTAAGGCCCAGATTAACTAGGTAACCTCTACATGCTTCCATACCATCAAGGTCCTTAGGAAAGTTTTACCCTACATTCCTCCTACATTGCAAAAAATTGTCATGGGCGCACTGGTAATGTCCCGAGTGGACTATTGCAACTCTCTCTACTTGGGCACAGGAGAAAAACAACTGAACAAACTGCAGGCAATCCAAAACGCCGCAGCCAGGGTTCTGCTGAATTTACCCTATCGTCACCCAACATCTAAAGTCATCAGGGAACTTCACTGGCTTCCAGTCAGGTGTAGAATACAGTTTAAGGCCCTCTGTCTGGCCCACAGATCCATGCACGGTATGGGATCAGATTATCTTGCCAAACTTCTTCCCCGATACGTGCCATCACGTACGCTGAGATCAGCCAATCTTGATCTAATTTGCCAACCTAAAATAAGAAGAATGCGCTGGGGTGGCAGATCTTTTTCCTACCAAGCTTCCAGACTATGGAATTCTCTGCCCCCTGCACTGCGCTCACAAAAGTCTAAACTATGTTTCAGAAAAGCACTGAAAACCTGGCTCTTTTCCTCGCATTTAGATCGGCTCACACCGCTCTCTCTAGTCTTCCAGCGCCAAGACGCCGCGGCATTCGAGCGCTTTATAAGTACTTCAGTCAGTCAGTCACTGTTTAGATTCTCCATCACAGGGGCATGAAGGAAGATTTGGGTCCCAACTGTTAATCACGGGGAATGCCACCAGTCTAAAGAAATTATCTAGTCTGAATCTTGTCATTAGCATTCTCTCATTTGTAGTGATCTGGAGTGTTAGGTACGGCTGAATGCAGTGTGTTGTCTGAATCAAGTTCGCATGCAGAACCGAGGGCTTTGACGACTCCGAAGTCAGTCTTAATGTCTCTAAATGACTGATAGCTAGTTTCTTTAGAGCTTTCTTTGGGAGGTCAGCCATGGACTCTGGTTGAAGGTAGTAGTTCTCAAGACCAAGGTCTTTGAGAAAGTTTCTAATGTAGCAAAGGCACTTTACTTTTGAGGACTGGTCAAGCGCCATTGTGTCAGCTACAATAGACTGTGTCAGCGTGTTCCTGTACGAGGTCCAGACACGCCGCCACAGCATCAAGGGCTGGATCTTGAGCAAATCCTCTAGGTACGGGATTCCTAATTCTAAATGAGAAGCATAAATTGACGTGCCTCTCGGAGTGGCTAAAAGAAATCGTAAAAAGGTATTTTCTACTACCTGTAGAGCACTGGTGTCTATGTGTCCCCAAACTCCCGAACCATATAGGGCAATTGCCTGACATTTGGCACTGTAAATTTTCTATAGCTCCACTGGTGCCCTCCTCCCCAATCTCTGGGAGAAGTTCATCAGGGCCGCTATGGATCTTCTGAACAGATGGCATCTTGCCTCTAATGCTGGCCTCCATGACAATCTTTCGTCTATCATGATCCCAAGGTAAGGGTACTGGGCAGTGACCTCGAGTTTTTGATTGTCGAGATAGATGTCTTTTACCCGTTTTTCCCCATTTGCCGTTATCATGACAAACGTTTTTTTAACATTTACTTGTAGATCTGGAGCGCCCATGAAAGCTGTGTATCTATTCAGAGAGTTCTGTAATTCTCGCGGTGTGCGCGCGAGAATGACGGCATCATCCGCATAGAGCAGGGCGGGAATCAGGCGCTGTTTTACACGTGGGAGGTCCTTTGCCCCCCTCAACATCTCTGGCTCCAAGCCATTGGTATACAATGAGAAGAGGAAGGGGGCTAGGACACAGCCCTGCCTGACTCCACGCTCTACTCCAAAGGATGCCGTCAGTTCTCCGTTCAGGCCGAAGCGCACTCTTGCCGAAGCTCTAGAGTAAAGCTCCCTCAGAAAGTCTAGGAGAGAGGAATCCACTCCCATATGCTTTAAGACCGTCCACAGTTTTGCGTGTGAAACGCAATCAAACGCAGCGGACAGGTCTACATAGACCATGTACACCATGTTCTTCTTTGCCTGTGTGTATTTCCCCAGAATCAAACTGAGATTAAGGGCCTGCTCTACCGTTCCGAATCCCTCTCGAAACCCGAACTGGAGATCGGAGATGATGCCATTCGCATCCGCCCATTGCTGGAGTCGCTCGAGAATTACTCTCCCGACGACCTTGCCAAGTGAGTCCAGCAATGAGATGGGGCGGTAGCACTTCACATCCTGGCGGTCCCCTTTTTTAAAAATGGGGACCATAATGGACTTAGACCAGGAGTTTACCAATCCCACGTTTGTTGCTGCTATGCACACTCTAGTAAGGATAGGGGCCCAGAGGTCCAAGTTGTGTTTAAATAGATCCACTGGGACCCCATCTGGGCCTGGGGCTTTCCTGTTCTTACTTGTTTCTAAAGCTACTGATAGATCGGGAATGCCAAAATGCAGCGGGATTGGATATTCTACTCGTGGGAGTGTGTTAGAGGACCCAGCTATAGCAGAATTATTTTTAAAAATGTTAGTGAAATGGGCCACCTATGTTTCTTCGTCGATGGCTACTTCAATCTTTGGGCTATTATTATCAGTAAGATAGGGGGCTCGAACAGTTCGCCAAAAGGCCTCACTATTTTTGGAGACAGCACTCATGTGGAGATCTTCCCAGAGTTTCTGTTTCAGTTCATGAATTCTTAGTTTACGTTCCCTTCCATATTGGTACCTGAGGAGTTTGATCTGCCCCGCGTCTCTAGGTTTGTTATGTAGGGCAAGTTTTAGTTTGGTAAGAGCTATAGTTGCAACTATGGTTGAACCACCCTTTCTTAATGGGGGTCTTGGACGTCGGTTTTACCGTGAGTAGGCCCTTAATCTTCTCTAATATTAGTCCAAAATTATTTAGGACTTCTTCATGGTTTACCGATAAATCCAGACATTTAATTATATTGGGATATGTCACGTCAACCAATTTTTTTGTAATTTCATTTGGATTGATTTTCCCCCCATTTTAATGTGTAGCCATTGCGTTTGCCTAGATCTAACTTATTCTGGGCAAGAGTTTTTGCTATTACTGTGTTTTGGGGCTTGTGCTCAGTTAAGTTGATGTCTATCCTCAAAGCGGAATGGTCACTCAATGAATTGGGAATGATCTGAAAAGTGCTAGCTGTATGTTGCAATCCAGGAGACAGGAAGATGTAGTCAACTGTCGTTAGATGACCCCTGCCTACATAGGTCGGTTGGAGGGAATTTTTGACCGAATTTGGACTATTAACTATTAAAAGGTCCAAATCGGAAAGTAGGTTGTTCATGACAATCCCCACTTTAGTATGAGCGAAGTGCACTAATGGCGCATCAAGTTCATCCACAATCCCACAGCAGGGTGAATTAGCCTGTGGGCATGGATGAAGGTTGAAGTCCCCTCCCCATATGAGATGAGTTGCCCTCTGTCCATCCTTCAGCCGGTAAAGTTGCGTTAATCTCTCCTGTGCATTACATAGAAGGATCAAAAATAGTTCGTCCTCTAAGTTGTTATAAGAGTTCACCAAAAAAATAGTCTCCTTGTTCATAAAGGACAGAGAGAGAATTTGAAGATTTGGGTCGGAATAGATGTTAAGTACTTTTAAATGGCTCAAAGTATTTGCGATATACGTTATTAATCCTCCTTTAGGTCTACCAGTTGGGCTACGGACAGCTGGGACAAAGTATGTTTTATAGCCCATAAGATGGAGCTCTGTAGTGGACCATGTGTCTTGTAAGCAAATTAATTTACAGGACTTCAGAAAAAGCGAGGCTGTACCGTCCTCCATCTTTGGGCGTAAACCCGCCACATTCCAAAATAGGATAGGTATGGTCAGTATGTCAGATTTTATTCCTGCAACTTCATTAGTTCCCGAGGGTGTTCTTATTTTAGGGGAAGGGTGAGATAAATTGGAATTAACAGATTCAGTTTCCATTGGTGGTCAATCAACCATTTCAAGGCCGCTGAATCTATTGGTCAACGGAATATTAAACCAAGGGTCCCAGCGGGGCGGTTCTCTATGGGTCATCCTCAACATGTGTGGACCCCAGTCTTCCCAACCTCCTCCCTGGTAGCGCGACCCCACTAAATGCCAAGAGTTATCACAATCACGATAGCGAGGGCCCCTCAATTGTCTTATGTTGGAGAAATCAGGCTGTCGGGGAGGTGGTGCGACCCAAGGAGAATCATGACTATGATAAGGTGCATTATATTGTCTTAAGGGGTAAAAAAGGATAGTGGTTTAATACCTATACCTCCACTTGCCCTCGGGTGGTCCCAAGAGCAGATATAGTCTACTACTCGGGGATCTTCGAAGGTGATCACTATGCAATCTCCCGGAATCGTTTTTCGCCCTTTTCCCACCCATGGGGTCCTGCGTACTGTCAGAATCCTTCCATGCCAAGTTGGAGGCATGGGACGATTGGTATGGAGCCAATGTTGGGCCTTATTTTTCAGGGACCACATAGGTTCAGCGTTGTGGTCCTCTAGCTCTGGCACACCAGTCATTACCACTACGTACGGTGATGCATCCGGTGGCAAGTCTACTGGGAATCTAAGTTCAGCAGGTCCTCTAGGGACATCTCTGTTGGGAGCTGGGGCCAAGGGGTTGAAGGCGGGAGTTTGAGTTGCCGGGGTTTTGGATGTTACTTTGCTTAAAGGGGGAGTTTGGGTTACCAGGGTTTTAGATGTTCCTTTGTTTGAAGTCGCTGTCTTCAACACAGGTGTTGTTGTTGGCATGGGATTTCCCTGTGGCAGGGTCGTGGCTACGTTGGTAGACGAGTTCACTATGCTCTTACTGGTCGTTGGTATGGGAGTTACAGCTAAAGATACGTTCTTTTGCGTAGTCGCAGATTTTGAAAGGGTGTTTCCAATCTTAACCCCTTCCATGCTGATGACGAACCCCAGCCGTCATGCACTACGGTGCTCGTCTGCTGATGACGGCTGGGGTTCGTCACGGCCTGCCCCTGTTCGTGTTGTTTACAGCACACCAGGGGAATCGCGGCTGCATGGAGGGGTTAAGGGAGGATTGTTTATTGTGATTATTTCCCCCCAATTTTTGGGGCCCTAACAGTTGGTTTTGCTGTGGAGAATTAACCAGCTTGGATAATTGAGTTTCCAGCTGCAGTAGTTTTGCTTCCAGTGGTTGAATAAAAAGTTTTAAAAGCTCGGCGATCTTATCTAGCAGCTGGGAGTGATTATTATCTAATGATCCCTTGCTAGAGGATAAGAGAATGGGGGATTCCAAATTAATGTGGGTGGGCGTATCGTGGTCAGTATGATGAACCATCACAGGAACTACTAACTGTTCTACTCTAGGAGATGAATTCTGTGGAATACTAGGGGTATTATCGGTCTCTTTAGGTATAGGATTTTTCGGATGTGTCTTTCTTTTCCTTACTGCACCCTCCCTCCTTCCCCTTGCTTGCATTCTTTTATCAGATGTCATTTATGGAAGAGTTTGGGGTAGTAGGTCAGGTGTTCTTTCGAGATCTGAGCTTATCTGTGAATCTGAAAGCTGGGAGGCTGACAAGTCCACGTTATTGGGCAAACTACGCCTGCCCACAGAGAGGTCCCTCTGAGCTTCATTATTATTACCAGGTGCGGGGGTTCTAGCATCCGCCAAATTACCCAGAGAGGATCTTTTGGCAAACGCTAGGTCCAGAGAAACTCTTTCCTCCATCAGAGAGATACTTTGATCTATGAATGTATTGGCCTTGGTAATGAAATCATCCATGGGCCCTAACAGTTTACCCACACTGGCAGGGACTTTGGTTTTATTTCCTCTAGTTAGCACCATTGCTCCTGTAGAATGACAGTATATTACTAGGGAGGTTAGAGGGGTAGCCCAGTCCAGTCTTTCCGGTCCTCGAACGGCCTCAAACGGCCCGCCCTTTGCCCGGGCTTCGCCCCGTGCTCCCTCCCGCGCGCGTCCCGCGTCCGCACGAATGGGTAGGATTAAGTAAAGGGGAGGAGAGGGGCGGGAAGAGTCACAGGTGCGCTGTTGGTTCAAGCGCTACTCCTGCTGGGACTCGCAGTCCCGCGCCCACGAACCGGACAAACCTCGGTCTCTCCCCGGTGATCCTGGCAAGGGTCAAAGGTCCACTAGGTTTCCAGCAATAGCAGAGTCCAAAGTTACACGCAGCGGCTACGAGCGGCTCCCGCGGAGCGGGGGCCGTGAGCCGTTTTCAAGCAGCAGGGGGAGGAGAGGGGAGGGAAGAGTCACAGGTGCGCTGTTGGCTCAAGCGCTACTCCTGCTGGGACTTGCAGTCCCGCACCCACGAACCGGACAAACCTCGGTCTCTCCCCGGTGATCCTGGCAAGGGTCAAAGGTCCACTAGGTTTCCAGCAATAGCAGAGTCCAAAGTTACACGCAGCTGGTGTAATCACCCCTTACTTAGTATATCTATATCTACCTTCTATATAGACACATAGTAACCTATAAGTCACTCCTATGGCAGGCCTTAACGATCCTGGAGGCAGAGTGCTTGGTTTTATGTGAGAGGGTGCCCTAGCATGAGCTGAGCCACTCTGCAGCTTTCGGAACCATCTCCTTATAGCTGTTCTATGATATAGCCATACCATATACTCTTAAGTGCATTATAATCCTTGTGGTTAATGCTAACTTTGGTTTGGCTTTATCAAAACATGTCGTGTAAGGTGTCAAACACTTTGGAATACAACCCCCTCGCCAGTCCTGGCGGCAGGGGTAGCATTCCACCCTTATAGAGGGAGAAGACATGTAGTTACTGGTAAACCCGGTTTAAGTTAAACAGAGCCTCAACATCACAAAATGGATGCTGCTGCCACAGACACTAGTCTGCCCTCCTACTGCTGGACGAAACTCTGGCAGGGGAGGTCTGGGCAATAGGTTTCCTGTCCAGGGAGGTGCTGGCACCTCCCCAGACAGGCTTTAATGTATCGGGGCAGGGAGGGTTGCATTCAGTCAATGCATTTTCAGACACTGCCTGGGGCACACAAGGTGCTCCATGCATAGCCCGGTTCAAACCAGTTGCTGGGGCACTCCAGCCCCGCTCTGGCGCGAAACTGGACAAAGGGGAAGGGGTGTAACCAGCCACCCCCTCCCCAGGTCCACCCATAGGAGGGACCTCTCAGGTAGTTCAGCCCCCAAACTTAGTATAAGTTTAGGAGCTGTGTCCCTAGGACTCTAGATTACCCTGGACGAAACTTTGAACCATAAATCCTGGAGCTTCGACGTTCCATTTCGACAGGAAGATGGAAGACGGAAGACATCTCCCTTGTGGTCAAGGAGTGACTACCCTGTTCAAACAGGCACCTGAAGCAACTTTGCCGGTTTGCATTGTCGAGGCTCCCGCCGGATCCCGAAGACTCTGCGACACAGGACACGGTCTTCCAGACATCTCTGACACTGCTTGACGTTCCCAGCAAAGCTGAGACCCGTGGCGGACACAAGAGACATGGAACCGGAACTCCTGGACATCCTGCATTTTGCAAGCTGCATCTACTTCCCGAGGTATTTGGAAGTTGTGCTTTGGGGTGCTTGAAGCCCCATACCCGAGCAACATTTGCACCGACGCTCAGGCCTCCACACTCCACGAGTGTCCCGTGGGGCCCGCTCCTGCATTTCAGCTCGACGCGTCTTCCCGGTTCCTTGCCCGTTGGCCAGTGAGCCCCTGAAAGACTTCCTTTTGAATTTAACTTGCTTTCCTGGTTTCTCCAAGCTTGCTCCAACTTCTCCCCAAAAGAGAAGTTCCTCAGACCATGCTGGTCTACACCGAAGCCAATCTCGACATCTTGCATGGATTGTGGTTACCAAGGCTTGTTGGGTCCAATCCGGATGCCGACACCAGTCAACTAGATCCTTCGTGGGACAGCTCGAATCCAGCTCCTGGTCGTCGTCGACGCCTCCTGGTCCTTGTGGCTGAAGAAATAAGCGTCACCTTTTCGCCTGACATCACCCGACATCACCCAACATCGCCTGTTTCCTTCCTGGTCACTGGCTAGTGACCCAGACTCTGTCCCTTCTGCTTTCAGGTTCTTCAGATCTTCTGTCCACCCTTGGATCCACCCGGACACTTTTCCTCTGGTCGCCTGCAGCATTTCTTCGCAGCTCTCCATAGAAATAGACGATGAAACACGACACCAAAAGACACCTATGCACCGGCTTCCATGGGTGAGATAACTCGAGTACTCCGGTGCTACTGTGGGTCTTGACTCTCGAACTGTCTAAGTCTAAAAAGGTTCCATCGTAGTTCACCCCTAAGTGTCCTTAATCTTTAAAATTGTAACTTGTTCGTTTTCCTCAGAAAGTCAATGGTGATTCGCGGCTGTATTTATACTCTGCACGCGACCCCCGTCTGTCTCCTGCGTCCCTACCTTGGGTGGTTCCTAGTTGCCCCAGCGGTTCTATAGGCCCTAGGCCTGACTTCTATCTCTCACGTGGTTCTTATACCACTATTTTAGTATATGGTTTGTGAGGCCCCTAGGGCAAAACGTATACTGTGCAACTTATCGTATGCTAATTATGTTCCTTGTATTGTACTTTTACCTCTAGCCTCATAAAGAGACCAGAGGGTTTGTGTTTAGAATAAAAACATATATATTTGATATATACCTTGTGTGGTGTACTTTCATTTGGTTATTCAAGAGATTATATACTGGTAAAAACAACTTGCTTAACTCGCCTCTTAGTCTTAGCCTGACGACTGCTCTCCACAGCTACCACTAGAATAGCTTTCTATATAGGTTGACTTTAAACCTACCATCAATAAGTGTTGTTTGGACTGGTGCAAGGTGCCCACTAGAATAGTGGACATCATATGCCAGGCCAACTTCTCACATAGTATAAATGTGTTTCCTGATGCTGTGGGATATTCAAGTGGACCCACTATGTCCCCACCTACCCTTTCAAAGGGAACCTCAACCTCTGGTAGTGGAATTAAGGGGACCTTCGGGTGTCCACCTGTTTTGTCACTGGCTTCTCAGGTGACACAGGATCTGACACACTCCTTTACCTTCTGCGACATCTGGGGCCTGTAAAAGTGGCTAACTAGCCTTTCCCAGATTTTGGTTTGGCCCAGATGTCCAGCTAGGTGGATGTCATGAGCTAAAATGAGAATGAACTCCCTGTACTTCTGATGCACTGGGTTGGGGTATCTGGCGTCAGTGTACAGTTGTTCCTCCTCCCAATAGACTCTGTGGGTACCACTGGCATTTCCCTTTTCCTGTGCAGCTGATTGCTGCCTCAGGCTCTCAAGAGTTGGACAGGTCTGCTGTCCAAGTCACAGCTCTTCCCTCGTGGGTTCCCCAAGGCCTAACAGCTCAACCTGGTAAAGGTCAAGTTCCATAGGCTCAGTTCACTCTGGGGCTTCCAAGTCCTCTCCCTAAGGAGAGGGGTCCTGAGTTTTGAGCTGTTCAGAAGCTGGTTTCCCAGTCTTCTTACCTTTCTTTTTTTTATTGAGAGTTCATAGGTATTACAAACATACGATAATATCATACATAAATACATGTTCCAGAATCTTGAGGAGAGAAAAGATTGGCTTAAGTCTAAAGTGCAAAGTGTTAAATATTATCCAATATAACTCATGTTACAAACAAGAGAAAATGTAAATACGTGCTCAACGGTGCAATCATAATACTCCTGTAATACAGAAAAAGATCACATAAAGCTAAAGTGCAAAGTGCTAAATCAGGGTGGGTACGCACATATATAGTCTATCCTTTTATACCAAATACCACAAAAGTACAGAAAAAGATCACATTGAGGTAAAGTGCTATATCAGGATAAGTATGTACATATGTGTGCTATCCTTTTAAACCAAATATAACATATTATCCTATATTTCAAACACACTCCAATATTTCTCATACTTCCTTATTGCTCCTGATCTTATTGCATATTTCTTTTCCAGTTCTTGTATTTTACACAATTTTGCTCTCCATACATTGAAGGTAGGTACCATCTATGTTCTTCAGAGTTGCAGGATTAAAGATCTTGCTATTAATGCTGCAATAAACAGGCATTCCTCGTGCGCAGAGATAGCAGGCGAGCAGCCCAAAACTGCAATGGATTCATCCATTGAAATAACGGGATCTATTATAACTCTGAGATATTTCTCGATCTCCTCCCACAGACTCAGAATTTTTGGGCACTCCCAAATGATATGCGTCCAAGTACCTTTCTCTGCACAACGGAAACATTTATCTTCTATTTGTGGGTATATCTTATAAAGAAAAGATGGTGTTCTATATATCAACCATTTCGAATAGTATTGAATGCGTTTAAAATTCGCCTCTCTGAATATAACTGCATTAAACTTATTATCCTATTCCAGGTTGGTTTAAGAATCTGTATATCTTCCCTTTTCTTCCATCTATCCCTAACTTTTTCATACAATGAGAGATATTTATTTTTATCAAAAAGTTTAATACAGTTACTAATCTTCCGTTGCATGGGGCAGTTGAGGGCTTCACTGATACTAATTTTGTAGAGCACATTTTCCATATCTAACTTTTCCATTATAGGTTTTAATCTAATAAATGACCACTTTAAACTTGTGATGGAATGTTGAAACCCCCTTTCAATCCCCACCCAAGTTCTCAAACAGTTCCCCCTGATGAAATCCTGGATCTGGACATACCCATTTTCTTCCCACAACCTTAGTATATTGTTCTCTAAAATACTTCTTTCCCCCATATATATATTCGAAAGCCTGGTTGAATTATTAATTTTTAAAATATTGTAGTGTGCTCGAAGCTTGGTTTTTTGTTTAAGTAACCATTGTAGGATCTTTTAACATACTGTATTGCACAGGGAGCTGCACTAAAAAGGAAATTAAACAGTGGAAGAATGGACATTCGAATTAACGGAACTCGTCCTCTTATCAATAACGGGAGCTGATTCCATCGTGTTAGCTGAGATTTTACCTTTTTCAGCAATGGAATATAATTTAAAGAAAAAAGTTCTTCTACTCTCTCCGTTACGTGGATCACTAAATATCTCTTTGGGCGAGTGTTGTATATCTGTCTAAATTCTGGTAATAGAGAATTAGCGCCACAATTGCATAATATAATTTCTATTTTGGTCTTATTGATTTTATAGCCTCCTATCTTTTGGAAGTCTGCAAAAACTCTCATAACTTCCGCCTGAGTGTCTATTTTTAGTCCAAAAAAAGAACAATGTCATCGGCGTAGAGTTTTATATACGTTATTCCTTGAACCGGGACCGTGTAGGCTCTTTTTTCCCTGATTGCAATTGCTAATGGTTCTATAAATAGAGCAAATAAAATCGGGGAGAGGGGACAACCTTGTCTGGTGCCTCTATTTATTTGGCATGTCCATATATTGACAAAGTTGATTGAAATTTGCGCCTGGGAATTTATATAAAGGTGTTTTAATAAAAATATTAACTCATTTGGGAAGCCAAACTTTTCTAAAATCGTAAAAAGACTATTCCAAGAGACTAGATCAAATGCTTTTTCAGCATCTAAAAACCAGATCTGTGCCTCAACCTTATTTTTGTTTTTTTGTTTTTTTTTGCGTAAGACCTTTATTAACATAAAGCCAATTACACAGCCTGAGCCTACAACCCTGGGGCCGGCTCGCCACGTGATGTTGATAATCCAAGAAACAATAAATGATTAATGAAAGGCAGAGTAAAGACTTTCTGGCTGAGCTGCCGTACATAACCTCCGTAGGGCTCTGAGCCGACAATCGAAATGAGTCTTACATTTTGTCTTTTTTCTGAAAACTTAAAAGTCAACATTCCCCAACTTAAGACCTTACATTGCCCTTATGCACAATCTATACAGTGTGTGAAGCAGTGGACCGGCATTTCCATAGTGCAACCCCCAAGTGCCTCAACCTTATTGACATAAAAAATATCCAGTGCCTCTAATAAAAAATTTGTATTAGTATAGAGCTGTCTCCCCGCTACTAAACCGCATTGATACGTCCCAGTAAGAAATCCCACCATCTTATTTAACCTATTGACAAGGAGTTTAGTAAAAATGTTATAGTCCGTATTTAAAAGGCTTATTGGCCTATAGGAGTTCCC
The DNA here is from genome assembly GCF_964263255.1 of Lissotriton vulgaris. Classification (NCBI taxonomy): domain Eukaryota; kingdom Metazoa; phylum Chordata; class Amphibia; order Caudata; family Salamandridae; genus Lissotriton; species Lissotriton vulgaris. The sequence continues at coordinate 154,192 of NW_028241565.1, forward strand.
ATTTTCACTATATTTATCTTTTTTTAAAATACTGTCCACTACTGCAGTATGGAAGAATACTGGCAGATCACCCCCTTGTAATAGATAATTTGCAAGTCTTAAAAAATTCGGGGCAAAGTATTGAAAGAAAATGTTTTGAAAAATACCACCGGGGGCGTGGCCAAGATGGCGGCGGTGTAGGACGTGTTTCAGAGTCCCTCCGGCGCCACGTGTTGCTTAGCATTGATTTGCACACTCTCCGGAGCCCACCCGGATGCCGATTTGAGGTGCCCGGTGCTTCTGCTGTGTCCTGCTGCGGTGGCGGAGGTCCACGGCCGCGCGGAGCGCGTGGAGAGGAGAGTGTGGCCTAACAGCGCGGCTGGAGTTGCCTGGAGCGGGCGGCGGGACCAGCGAGGTGCAGCGGTGGTGTGGTATGCCCAGCGGCTGCGGTGAGCGGCGAGACCCGGTTCCGGGGGTAGCCGCAGGTGACACGGAGGTGGGCCCCCCACCCCCATCGGTGTGAGGCAGCATTCACCAGGAGTGTTGACGGGGCCCGGCAGTGATCGCCGCCCGGCCGGAGCTCGCTGCAGCGGTGGAGGACTGTGCTTGCGCTGATCGCGCAGCGAGAAGGAGAGAAGACTGAGGCCTGGCGAGATTACTGGCGGCGGGAGCAGAGGGAAGGTGGCGGCGGTGGTACGGTCTGCCCGGCGCATAGCGGTGAGCGGCGGGGCCCGGCCCCTTGGGATAGCCAGCGTGAGGAGCAGCGGTGAGCCCCTGGGCCCCACTGAGGGGTGACGATCTCGCCTGGGAGGTGGCGGCACGGCAGGGGGTCCAGAGAGGAGTTTGTCTGGCGGCAGAGTGGAGGCGGCGCCTGGAGGGCGACGGATCCCTGTGCCGGTACCTGTCCATATTGGACGGCGAACGGAGGCAGCCGGTGGAGTGCTGAGACGTGCAGGTCAGGAATGGGTGGACTAAAGTGGGACGCTAACTGTTGGTACCTCTGGGATCCCTTGACGGGCGGCGGAGGGGCCCGAAGCAGTGAGACCTCAGCCGCCGTTGGATTGGGGTGAGGCGTGTGGCGTGAGGTCTGACAATGCTGCGAGGACCTGGGAGCAGCTGTCGACTCAGGCGACGGCGCGGCCTAGAGAGGCCTGGTGGGCCGTGGCGGCGGGGCGCCCACGTGGATGTTGCAGCGGCGGAAGGAGAAAGAGGAGATAACTGCGTGGAAGCGCCTGGGCTGTGGCCCTGCGACGGAGGAGTGGTGTCTGTGCTGTGGGCAGCTGAGTAGGTCGGTGGTAGATACCCCCCTCTGGACTCGTGGTGGTGATCGGGGGCCTGAGCGGAGCCTGATGGAGGTGGACGTGCTTGGTGACCCTGCCCACGTTTGCTGACGCGGTGTGCCCTGGCCCGGGACAGATTTGCTCAGGCAGACTAGCGGCCACTATGGGGCGGAAGAGTGGTGGAGGGGAGCACTTTGGCCGTGAACTGCACTGTGGTGAGGATCGGAGGTACCCAGCAGTGGCCGGCAGGTGTGTGTGGAGGTGCTGGTTCTCGGGCCGTGGTCTACTTCGCTCGTCGTTCGACAGTAGCAGTGGTCAAGATGGCGGCGGCCAGGTTGAAGAAGGAGAAGCCGGTGAAGGAGGGGGCGGTGAAAGTGGCGGTGCAGTCGGCCTCGCCTGGTGCGGATAAGTCCCCACGGAGGACTGATGCGGAGGAGCCTGCGACTAAGGCCTTCATGGTAGTTATTCTCCGCCATCAAGGAAGATATTGCTGCGCTGCGATCCCAGTTGGCTTTGGATCTCCGAGAGGTGCAACGAGACGTGGATGGAGTGGGGAAAAGAGTGGCGACGCTAGAGGAGCACGGCCTGAGCACAGCGGAGGACATACATCGACTCCAACAGGATGTGATCCGCCTTAGGGAGCAGAATCTAGATTTACAGTCCAACACTGATGACTTAGAGAACCGGTCCCGCCGCAACAATATCCAGATTCGGGCGGTGCCGTGGGAAGGGGAAGGGTCAGACCTGCGCAGCTATGTTCAGGATCTTTTCAAGCATGTCCTAAATGAGGACGACCTGGAGGATATATGAATGGATAGAGTGCACAGAGTGGGGTTGCCTCTGGGCCCCAAGTCCCCTCCTCCGGATGTTTTGGTGTATGTTCACGATTTCCAATTCAAGGAAAGGATCCTGCGGAAGGTGCGAGACTTTGATACCCTTCAGTTCCGTGGCCACCGTCCCTTGCTCTTCCAGGGCCTTGCGGCATCTACGCTAGTGTAGGAGAGTAGGGTCTGCTATCCTATGGTCACCCCAAATTTTTGCTTTTTGCTTCACTGGTTTTCGACTTAATGACTTAATGTGACTGTGGGCCTGCTAATCAGACCCACAGCCTGCTGTTCTCTCTCTAAATTCACATACATGTACTATAGGTACATAACCCAATTGGAACTGGACTCCTTGTCAGCCCCTGTACCATGCACTATAGGTGCTCAGGGCATAGGTGCCACCAAGGCCTTCCAGGGGCTGCAGCATAGCTTTTGCAACCCCTGGCTGGTACTTAAATCGACACAACTGGCTGATCACTCAGCTGGGGTGAGGTGGTGTAATCACCCCTTGCTTAGATATAGTATACCTATATCTAAACCTACATCTGGACACATATAAACCTATAAGTCACTCCTATGGCAGGCCTTATCAATCCTGGAGGCAGAGTGCTTGGTTTTACGTGAGATGGTGCTCTAGCATGAGCTGAGCCTGTCTGCAGCTGTCGGGACCAACTCCCTTAGCTGCTCCGGGATATTGCCATACCATATACTCTTAAGTGCATTATAATCCATCGCGGTTATGTGCTAACTTTGGTTTGGCTTTATCAAAACATGTCGTGTAAGGTGTCATACGATTTGGAATACTATCCCCTCGACAGTCCTGTCGACGGGGATAGCATTCCACCCTTCTAGAGGGAGAAGACCTGTTACTTTACTGAAACGCGGTTGATTTTTAAAGGAGCCTCAGCTTCACAAAATGGACGCTTCTGCCACAGACACGAGTCTGACCTCCTGCTGCTGACCGAAACTCAGCCGAGGAGGCCTGGACAAAGGGTTTCCTGTCACGGGGAAGTGTCACACCACCCCAGACAGGAGATAGTGGATTGTAGCAGGGAGGTTTGAAAGAAACCAGACAGTGCCTGGGGAGCACAAGGCTTTTCCTTGCATAATCCGGTCAAACCGGTTCTGGGGCACACCAGCCCCAGTCCCAGCGCGACCCTGGACAAAGGGAAAGGGGTGTAACCACCCCCTTCCTGGGTTCCACCCATAGGAGGGACCTAGCAGGTAATCCAGCCCACCAGATTGGTATAAGAGTGGGAGCAATGCCCAAGCATTCAGATTATCCTGACTGAAACTTATGAAACGAAACTCTGGACCCTTCGACATCCTACTCGACGTAGAAGACTGAAGAATCTCCCTTGTGGTCAAGGAGTGACCACCCTGTGCAAACAGGCACCATCCAGCACCTCGACGTTTGCTTTGTTGCAGTTCCTGCCGGAACTCGAGCGACAGAGTTCGACAAGACCCAGCGTGCCTGCCTTCTAACAGCCCGATCCACAGTCCCTGCAGAGCTGAGACCTGTGGAGACGACCTGAAGCGTGGGGCCCGCCATCTTGGAAAGACCATGAGGCGCTGACCGTGCAGCATCCGAGGCCCCCTCGAAGCTGTGCATTGGGGTTTGAGAAGCCCCAGCCCTGAGCCTCTCTTGCACCGAAGCTCACCCCGCTACACTCACCGAGTGCTGCGTGGGGCCCTTCTGCATCTTTTGGCTCAACGCGTTGGCCCGGTCACTTGCCCGTTGGCTTGTGGCCCCTGTGCCGACGAACTTTGAAATCTGACTTGTGAGTCTGGTTGCTCCAGACTTGCCCTCGTTCCCCTGAAAAGGAGCACCCGCTCTGACCCTCCTGGTCCGAGTGTTAAGCCATCTTCGAATCCTGCGTGGGTTGCGCTTGCCAAGGGTTGTTTGCTCCAATCCGGAAGCCGACACCGCCGACAGCGAGAGCCTTCGTGGGACAGCTCGTGATCCACTCCTGGACATCCTCGGTGCCCCAGAGTCCACGTGGCAGCGGAGAGAAGCTTCACGACAGCGACCTGAAAGCGCCCGACATTGCCTGGTTCCTTCCTGGTTCCACCCTGGTCACTCAGCCGAGTGACCCAGACTCTGTCCCCTCTGCTTTCAGATCATCTTTATCTTCGATCCACCCTTGGATCACACCGGACACTTCTGTTCACAAAGCCTGCAGCATCTTCATCTTCAGGCAGCATCAACCTGCGTGACGAAACCCGACACTACTTCGCACCTGTGCACCCGCTTCCTGTGGGTGAGGTAACTCAGCAACGCCGGTGTTCCCACACTGGTACACACCTCTAGAGTATGTGTCTAAAGTTTCGTCCTTCTAGGTTAAGCGGAAGTCTCCTTTTGCAATAACTTTTACGCACCATTGACTTTGCATTGGTGCATGTGTGTGCTTTAAGCGCTGCACCCTAATCCCGCAGGCTTTTCCCGACTTCAGCATTGCTAGTCCCGACTGCTCCCAGCGATTCCCTAGGCCCTAGGCCTAACCACTGTTCGATTGGTATCTCTTATACCACTTTTTTAATATATGGTTTGCGTGGCCCCTGGGCCTCATCCATAATTGTGCAACTTTTGTGTGTTTAACTGTGCTTTTGTTTAAACGCTTGTGCCTCTAGACTCATAAAGAGTATAGAGGATTATTCTAGTAATAAATACATATATTTTTATAATTTATAACTTGTGTGGTGTCCTTTCATTTGATATTACAGGATTGTGATTGTTAAAACAGCTCGCTTAACACGACCTCTTAAGTTAAGCCTTTAGGCTGCTTAGTCCATGCTACCATTAGGATAGCTTGTCTAATAAGGTTGACTTACAACCAGACACCATAAGGGTTGTTTGGACTGATACAAGGTTCCCCCAGAATCGGAGACATCATATATCAGGCCAACTTCTCACTGCTAGTAAAAAGGAGGGAGTTCAAACCGGTTACTAACTTCCTTAGGGAGCAAGGGGTGCCCTACTCCTGGGGTCACCCGTTCAGGCTGGTCTTAAGTTGGTTCAAGCCCGATCATTGGTAGCGACTCTTTCCATGCTGGGGTTAGATGAGCCCAGCCCTGCGTCGGCTGATAATGGGTCACCCTCCAGGCGAAGACGGCGGTCTGCAGAGTGGCAGAGAGTCGGCAAGCTAACACCGGTGGTGAAACTTGACATGTCCACGAGCCTACAAGAGAGGGGGGCGGCGGTCGCTTCGGTGGCCCAGGTGACAGAGGCGGTGGTGGACGCTGGCGATGCGGATTCCAAGTGAGGCCCTGGGAAGGCTAACAGCAGGTGCCGGAGGGAACTGCTCCTGAGCAGGACTTGATTGGTACCTACTTGTCCCTCTCCTCTTCGATGGTGAGTCCTGTGTCAGGATATGGATGGTTGGAGAGTGGTGCCATGTTCCCCTGCCCTCGAGGCCTGTTGCACGAACTGTTTGGTGCTCCTGTTTCTGCCATGTGTATGTTTTACCTTTTTCTAGTTGTCACGTTGTGGGACGGTCTGGCGAGGGGTGGTGGGGTTTCCGCATCAGCGCTCAAGGGAATTAGAGGGGGGTGGGAGGACGGGGTGCAGTGTTTGGGCCCTTAGGGAGTCTGTTCAGCCTGCCCCACCTGGTGCAGCCTTTCCCCGTGGGTGAGCATGGGTAAGGATCTTAAAATTGTTAGTTTGAATGTTCGGGGCCTCAATAGCCCGGTTAAGCGTGCGGCCATTCTGTCGATGTTGGCGAGTGTGGATGGGAATATGTGCTTGCTACAGGAGACTCACCTCCTCTCTAAAGACACTAAGAGAATGCGAGACAGGCGCTTCCCAGTGCAGGTGTGGTCCTCGCGTCCAGCAAAAAAGCAAGGTGTGGCTATTCTCCTCGGCGCCAAGGCTCACTGTAAAATTTTATCCCAGGTCTGTGAGATTAAGGGTCGTTTGCTATCGGTTTGAATTCAGTGGGGGTCTACGTCCTTCACAGTGGGCTCTCTGTATGCGCCGAATGATCACCAAGAAGCCTTCCTACAAGCGGCCCTAGCGGAGGTGTTGGCTTCCCCAGGTGCTTATGTACTGGTGGGGGGCGACCTGAATTTGGTAATGGACCCGGTGCTAGATAGGTCGGCTGCGCGTTCAGGGCAGGCGGGGGTCATGTCCCAGGGTGGGGAAGCAATGGCTAATGGAGGAGGGATTGTATGATGTTTGGAGGACCCAGCACCCATTAGAGCGCAACTTTACTTACTATTCGGCAGCGCCTAAAACGTATGCTCGCTTAGATCACTTCTTAGCTTCATCCCTGCTCTTGTCCCACTTGTCAACAGCTGAGATAGCTCCGCTCGCCTTGTCAGATCATTCCGTCATTTCAGTGTACCTGGCTGCGGCGGGTCAGCGGCTGCCCTCGGCGGGATGGCGCTTGCGAGGCTCGCTGCTGAATATGGAGTCTGTGGTGACCTGAGTTAGGGCCACCATAACTCAGTATGTGAAAGATAACGACACAGAGGGCATGTCACTGGAGTCCATATGTGAGGCGCTCAAGCTGGTAGTCCGAGGAGATTTCCTGGTGGTGTCTGAGTCACTGGCGCAGAAGCGTAGAGAGAAGCGCGAGGAGTTAGAGAGAGATGTGGTGGCCCTGGAAGCGATACATAAGCGGACCGGTGCTCCACGCATTTGGCGGGAATTGGAAACGAAACAGCGCATGCTTAGACACCTTGATCGAGCAGAATATGCCCTCTTGCGCCACAAATTCTATCTTAGTGGGGACTAGGGGGGCCGTATTGTGAGAAATTGGCCTGATATATGATGTCTCCAATTCTGGTGGCACCTTGTATCAGTCCAAACAATCCCTTATGGTGTCTGGTTGTAAGTCAACCTTATAGACAAGCTATCCTAAGGGTAGCATGGGCTAAGCAGCCTTAAAGGCTTAACTCAAGAGGTCATGTTAAGCAAGCTGTTTTACCAATCACAATCCTGTAATATCAAATGAAAGGACACCACACAAGTTATATATTATAAAAATATATGCATTTATTACTAGAATAATCCTCTGTACTCTTTGAGTGCAGAGGCACAAGCGTTTAAACTAAAGCACAGTTAAACATACAAAAGTTGCACAATTATGGATGAGGGCGGGTGGCCACTCAAACCATATACTAAAATAGTGGTATAAGAACCACCAATCGAACAGTGGTTAGGCCTAGGGAATCGCTGGGACCAATCGGGACTAGCAATGCTGAAGTCAGGAAAAGCCCGCAGGAATCGGGTGCAGCACTTAAAGCACACACATGCACCAATGCAAAGTCAATGGTGCGTAAAAGTTACAAAGTTACTGTTTAAGGAACCTTCCGACTGACCTAAAAGGACGAAACTTTAGACATATACACTAGAGGTGTGTACTAGTGCAGGAGCACCCTCGTTGCTGAGTTACCTCACTCACAGGATGCGGGTGCATAGGTGCAAAGTAGTGTCGGGTTTCGTCACGCAGGTCGATGGTGCCTGAAGATGAAGATGCTGCATGCGTCAAGAAGAAAAGTGTCCGGTGTGATCCAAGGGTGGATCGAAGATGTAGATGACCTGAAAGCAGAGGGGACAGAGTCTGGGTCACTCAGCAGTGACCAGGGTGGAACCAGGACGGAACCAGGCTATGTCGGGCGCAATCAGGTGGTTGTCGAGGAGCTTCTCTCCGCTGCCACGTGGGCTCTGGGGCATCTGCGACGTCCAGGAGCGGGTCACGAGCTGTCCCACGCAGGCTCTCACCGTCGGCGCTGTCGGCTTCAAGATCGGAGCAAACAACACTTGGCAAGAGCAATCCACGCAGGACTGGAAGATTGCTTCTCACTCGGACCAGGAGGGTCAGAGCGGGGGCTCCTTTTCAGAGGAGCTGGTGCAAGTCTGGAGCAACCAGAATCACAAGTCGTATTTTGGTTTTCGCCGGCACAGGGGCCACAAGCCAGCTGGCAAGTGACCGGGCCAAGGCGTCGAGCCAAAGAAAGCAGAAGGGCCCCACGCAGCACTCGTCGAGTGTAGAGGGGTGAGCTTCGGTGCAAAAATGGCTCAGGGTTGGGGCTTCTCAAACCCCGGTGTACAGCATCGAGGGTCACTCGTGGGCTGCACAGTCAGCGTCTCGTGGTCTTTTCAAGATGGCGTGCCCCACGCTTCCGGTCGCCTCCACGGGTCTCAGCTCTGCAGGGACTGTGGATCGGGCTGTAAAAAGGCAGGCAAGCTTGATCTCGTCGATCTCTGTCGCTCGAGTTCCGGCGGGAACTGCAACAAAGCAGACGTCGAGGTGCTGGATGGTGCCTGTTTGCACAGGGTGGTCACTCCTTGACCACAAGGGAGATTCTTCAGTCTTCAACGTAGAGTAGGATGTCGAAGGGTCCAGAGTTTTGTTTCTTATGTTTCATCAGGATAATCTGAGTGCGTTGGCACTGCTCACATTCTTATACCAATCTAGGGGGCTGGATTACCTGCTAGGTCCCCTCCTATGGGTGGGACCCAGGAAGGGGGTGGATACACCCCTTTCCCTTTGATCCAGGCCGCGCTGGGACTGGGGCTAGTGTGCCCCAGAACCGGTTTGGCCGGATTATGCAAGGGGCAACCTTGTGCTCCCCAGGCAGTGTCTGGTTTCTTTCAAACCTCCCTGCTACAATCCACTATCTCCTGTCTGGGGTGGTGTAACACCTCCCTGCGACAGGAAAGCCTTTGTCCAGGCCTCCTCTGCTGAGTTTCGGTCAGCAGCAGGAGGTCAGACTTGTGTCTGTGGCAGAAGCATCCATTTTGTGGATCTGAGGCTCTTTTAAAATCAACAACCGCGTTTTAGCAAAGTAGCATGTCATCTCCCTCTAGAGGGGTGGACTGTCGAGGGGATAGTATTCCAAATTGTATGACACCTTACACGACATGTTTTGATAAAGCCAAACCAAAGTTGACATATAAACGAGGATTATAATGCACTTAATAGTATATGGTATGGCATTATCCCGGAACAGCTTAGGGAATTGGTCCCGACAGCTGCAGACAGGCTCAGCTCATGCTAGAGCACCATCTCACATAAAACCAAGCACTCTGCCTCCAGGATTGTTAAGGCCTGCCATAGGAGTGACTGATAGGTATATATGTGTCCAGATAGGTTTAGATATAGGCATACTATATCTAAGCAAGGGGTGATTACACCACCTTGCCCCAGCTGAGTAATCAGCCAGTTGTGTCAATTTTAGATAACCAGCCAGGGGTGGCAAAAGTTATGCTGCAGCCCCTGGTAGGCCTTGGATGCACCTATGCCCTGGGCACCTATACTGCTCTGTACAGGGGCTGATAAGGTGACCCAAGCCAATCTAGTTATGCACCTAGGGTACATGGAATCCATTTTACAGAGAGAGCAGATAGCCTGGGGCCCTGATTAGGAGGGAACCAGGCCAACTAAGTCGAAAACCAGCTAAACACAAGGCAACAAATCTGGGGTAACCATAGTCAGGTAGCCACCTTCCTACAGAGCCCCTGATGGCAGTGGACCTTTCTCAGGTGGGACCGAGTCTGGAGCAGGTAACCTGCCCCTCTCTACCTTGCCTTAGTCAGCACAGGGCTGCAGAGGACAAGAAGGACAGTGAGACCCAAAGGGCCCCCTGTCAAATAAAGCACCCCCATCAGCAGATTAGGGGCACCGAAGCTAGCAGCCCTAGCCAGGTGAAAACTTTAAAAACTCCTGAGGGATCCCCCTTAAAAGTAGTTAGGGATCTCCCACAGATGGATTCTGTTGGACACAGCCAAACCTGGGACCCAAAGGGCCCAAACCTGAACTGTCCCTCCAGTAAGCCAACAAAAGGGACCCAGCCTCCAGCTTTAGGTAGCCAGAGGTTGACCCTGAGAGCACAGTGCAACTCAGTTGATTAAAGAAAGGCACACATGGTGGAAGACAATTGGAGGAAGCTGAGCCCTAAATTAGTGGAGCCTCACTTCAGTACTCCATATCAACACCAGCCTTTTACTTTGCAAAAAAACACCCAAGGTAGTGATTCCCTATGGTGGAGACCCTCTAATACCCCAAGGGTGAGGGATTGCTTAGTGGACCATGAGACAGGGGGTAACCATGCTAGTGCAGGTACTTCCTTATATGGCCACTCAGGCAATATAGGCTTACCTGGACAAGGATAGTCTTATCTCCTTTCGTGGGGGGGGGGGGGGGGAGGTTGTGTAGGAAGGTGGATACCTGACTATGGTTACCCCAGATTTTTTGCCTTGTGTTTAGCTGGTTTTCGACTTAGTTGGCCTGGTTCCCTGCTAATCAGGGCCCCAGGCTATCTGCTCTCTCTGTAAAATGGACTCCATGCACCCTAGGTGCATACCCAATCTGATAATGGACACCTTATCAGCTCCTGTACAGAGCACTATAGGTGCCCAGGGCATAGGTGCATCCAAGGCCTACCAGGGGCTGCAGCATATCTTTTGCCACCCCTGGCTAGACCTTAAATTGACACAACTGGCTGATCACTCAGCTGGGGCAAGGTGGTGCTTAGATATAGTATACCTATATTTAAACCTATATCTGGACACATATATACCTATAAGTCACTCCTATGGCAGGCCTTAACAATCCTGGAGGCAGGGTGCGTGGTTTTATGTGAGATGGTGCTCTAGCATGAGCTGAGCCTGTCTGCAGCTGTCGGGACCAATTCCCTTAGCTGTTCCGGGATAATGCCATACCATATACTCTTAAGTGCATTATAATCCATTGCGGTTATATGATAACTTTGGTTTGGCTTTATCAAAACATGTCATGTAAGGTGTCATACGATTTGGAATACTATCCCCTCGCCAGTCCTGGCGACGGGGATAGCATTCCACCCCTCTAGAGGGAGAAGACATGTTACTTTACTAAAACTCGGTTGATTTTAAAAGAGCCTCAGCATCACAAAATGGACTCTTCTGCCACAGACACAAGTCTGGCCTCCTGTTGCTGACCGAAACTTGGCAGAGGAGGCCTGGACAAAGGGTTTCCTGTCACAGGGAGGTGTCACACCACCCCAGACAGGAGATAGTGGATTGTAGCAGGGAGGTTTGAAAGAAACCAGACACTGCCTGGGGAGCACAAGGCTTCCCCTTGCATAATCCAGTCAAACCGGTTCTGGGGCACACCAGCCCCAGTCCCAGCGCGACCCTGGACAAAGGGAAAGGGGTGTAACCACCCCCTTCCTGGGTCCCACCCATAGGAGGGACCTAGCATGTAATCCAGCCCACTAGATTGGTATATAGGTGGGAGCAGTGCCAACGCACATCAGATTATCCTGACTGAAACTTATGAAACGAAACTCTGGACCCTTCGACATCCTACTCGTCGTAGAAGACTGAAGAATCTCCCTTGTGGTCAAGGAGTGACCACCCTGTGCAAACAGGCACCATCCAGCACCTCAACGTTTGCTTTGTTGCAGTTCCCGCCGGAACTCGAGCGACAGAGTTCGACAAGACCCAGCGTTCCTGCCTTCTAACAGCCCGATCCACAGTCCCTGCAGAGCTGAGACCCGTGGAGGCGACCTGAAGCGTGGGGCCGGCCATCTTGGAAAGACCACGAGGCGCTGACCATGCAGCTTCCGAGGCTCCCTCGAAACTGTGCATTGGGGTTTGAGAAGCCCCAGCCCTGAGCCACTCTTGCACCGAAGCTCACCCCTCTACACTCACCGAGTGCTGCGTGGGGCCCTTCTGCATCTTTTGGCGCAACAAGTTGGTCCGGTCGCTTGCCCGTTGGCTTGCGGCCCAATTACCGACGAACCTTTGAATTTGACCTGCCAGTCCGGTTGCTCTGGACTGGCCCTCGCTCCCCTGAAAAGGAGCACCCGCTCTGACCTTGCTGGTCCGAGTATTAAGCGATCTTCAAATCCTGCGTGGGTTGCGCTTGCCAAGGGTTGTTTGCTCCTATCCGGAAGCCGACACCGCCGACAGCGAGAGCCTTCGTGGGTCAGCTCGTGATCCACTCCTGGACATCCTCGGTGCCCCAGAGTCCACGTGGCAGCGGAGAGAAGCTTCTTGACAACCACCTGATTGCGCCCGACATTGCCTGGTTCCTTCATGGTTCCACCCTGGTCACTGCTGAGTGACCCAGACTCTGTCCCCTCTGCTTTCAGGTACTCTACATCTTCGATCCACCCTTGGATCACACTGGACACTTCTCTTCTAGACGCCTGCAGCATCTTCACCTTCAGGCACCATCGACCTGCGTGACGAAGCCCGACACTACTTTGCACCTGTGCACCCGCTTCCTGTGGGTGAGGTAACTCAGCAACGCCGGTGCTCCTATACTGGTACACACCTCTAGTGTATATGTCTAAAGTTTCGTCCTTCTAGGTCAGTCGGAAGGTTCCTTAAACAGTAACTTTGTAACTTTTGCGCACCATTGACTTTGCATTGGTGGATGTGTGTGCTTTAAGCGCTGCACCCGATTCCCGCGGGCTTTTCCCGACTTCAGCATTGCTAGTCCTGATTGGTCCCAGCCATTCCCTAGGCGCTAGGCCTCACCACTGTTCGATTGGTGGTTCTTATACCACTATTTTAGTATATGGTTTGAGTGGCCACCCTCCCTCATCCATAATTGTGCAACTTTTGTATGTTTAACTGTGCTTTTGTTTAAACGCTTGTGCCTCTGCACTCATAAAGAGTACAGAGGATTATTCTAGTAATAAATACATATATTTATATAATATATAACTTGTGTGGTGTCCTTTCATTTGATATTACAGGATTGTGATTGGTAAAACAGCTTGCTTAACACGACCTCTTGAGTTAAGCCTTTAAGGCTGCTTAGTCCATGCTACCCTTAGGATAGCTTGTCTATAAGGTTGACCTACAACCAGCCACCATAAGGGATTGGGACTGATACAAGGTGCCCCCAGAATTGGAGACATCATATATCAGGCCAACTTCTCACAACACACAATTAAATTTAAACACTGGGTGATACAGTTGTTAGTCAGGTCAAAAACACAATAAAAATTATTGTCCACTTCTTCTTGTGTGAGCAATTCTTTCTTTATTGCTCGAGCTACACCGCGCCAGCCGACACGTGCTTCGTCAGTGTATGGGTCGCTCTGACTCTTCAGGGCTTGCTTTTATTAAAGGCGTATGTTGTATTTCCACTTGACCGGTGATAATTCCAACCCAGTAAGGGTGTCTTTGTGTACTGTGTAGCTTTAGATTCACACTTGTTTCTGTATGGAAAACTTAAATCATGTTCCATGCGCCGTATGAATAAGCTTGGCGGAACTGGAACCCTCCTTTTGTTATAAGTGACTAAATGCTGTGGTGAATGCCAATCTTCTGTGTGATACTCGCCAAGAATCTGGTTGTTCTCCGTAATTTTACCAAAAATCATCCGAATGTCCCTGGACCTTTGGTTCCGGCTGGCCGCGAATCCGGCGTCTCTCAGCAATGGTGTTTCCCAATTCGGAAACACAATTGCTGAGAGACGCCGGATTCCAGTTCCGCCAAGCTTACTCATACGGCGCATGGAACATGATAAGTTTTCCATACAGAAACAAGTGCGAATCTAAAGCTAAACAGTACACAAAGACACCCTTACCGGGTTGGAATTATCACCGGTCAAGTGGAAATACAACATCCGCCTTTAATAAAAGCAAGCCCTGAGGAGTCAGAGCGACCCATACTCTGACGAAACACGTGTCGGCTGGCGCGGTGTAGCTCGAGCAATAAAGAAATAATTGCTCACACAAGAAGAAGTGGAGAATAATTTTTATTGTGTTTTTAACCTGACTAACAACTGTATCACCCAGTGTTTCAATTTAATTGTCTGTGCATAGGAAATTGTTTTCAAAGTATAGGTGTTGTGTTGCAACAACTCTTGAGGGGTTGGGAGGGTCTCCCCTTTCCTGTAGCACCACCACCTTAAATTACTCAGCCCAACAGGCATTAATCATGAACATTGCGGAGCGCAAGTAGTCCCTGAGAATAAAAAACCCTGCAACTTTGCCAGTACCCTTTCATTCATTTGGCTGGAGACACCTTACTAATTGTACTGCGGGCTGGCGGCTGCATCCGGTGAGAGGCAATGGGGAAACCAGATGGTCGCCAATCGCGACTTACGTTTAACTCACACAAAAAAGCAGCGACGAGGTCCGCCGAGCCTACGTATACCACCATGGAACAAGCACAGTCATCTACACAGATCCCTGATGATGATGTTAAAACTTTACTCCTTGCTGTGCAACACAGCATCTCAGACCTTTCTGGGAAGATGGACACTATGAACAACAGATTAGATTTCTTAGTGCAAATAGTGGATAAGCACGATGGGCAGTTAAAAGAGGCGAAGTGACGGATATCCAACAATAAGGACACCACTACACCAATGCAGATAACTCAAATGGACAAACTATTGTCCGCATTTTAGGTATACCGGAGAGCACAAATACTGGGCGCATGGAGGACTATATTGAACGTCTCCTTAAAAGCTCTTTTGGGGCAGACTCCTCGCCGCACTTGGTGGTTGAGCGTGCGCACCGCTTCCTTGGCCCCCGACCTCTTCTTGGAGAGACGCCAAGACCCATCATAGCACGGCTGCTCAATTATCGCGACTGTGATAAGCCCTGGAACTGAAGCAGATACAGTTTGAGGGGAATGACTTCACTATTTATCCTGAATTTAACCTCGGGGCGCAGGACGCGCGTCGAAAATGTCTTATTGTGAAGCAAAAACTCTGAAGGGCCCAAACTGAATATGCTTTGTTATACTCTGCGAAACTTCGGATCCCGCACAATGGCAAGCATATCATATGTCTTAATCCGCAACATGCCGAAGATTTTCTAAAAAGCATCACAAGACGATCTCCACGTCGGGACCAAAACGCCAGATCGCCTTCCCCATCCAACAACTAGATTGTGCAAGTTGAATGTCTGACTTGATTCATCCCTCATGGGATAATAGTGGCCCCCTAGACCCAGGTCTGTGCTACAGGGCGACACCTCCAACATGACATGCTGATG
Source organism: Lissotriton vulgaris (assembly GCF_964263255.1). Classification (NCBI taxonomy): domain Eukaryota; kingdom Metazoa; phylum Chordata; class Amphibia; order Caudata; family Salamandridae; genus Lissotriton; species Lissotriton vulgaris. The sequence goes on from NW_028241565.1 coordinate 169,229, forward strand.
GGGTGGGTTACTGCCACTTCAACCCACATTCCAAGACCAAATTAACACTCTGGCTCAGCAGCATGACCAGATAAGTGACTGCACAAAAAATCCTACTTGTTTACTACTGTGCTGACTATGCTTTTGTATTAATTGCTGTTGCATAGGTGTGAAGGTAAAAACTTTTATGCCCGCCAAGCACCCTTCCCCCTCTGTGCCGCTCTCACCCAGGGTCTGTGATGCAGGTGGAGGCTACTTAAAGGAAGGGACTACTGCCCATTGCCCCGCCCCCCCATGGGAGATCCCCCTGGCGGTTTCTTTTGCCTGTTGTTGTTTTTTGCTCTCTTTCTTTGTTGATAAGCTGGCCTGCGAAAGTTAGAATGATATGGTTAAGCTTTCTTGGGACTGTGGGGTCGGCAGCAACATTCCGGAGCGATTGGGGTACCGTTGTGGGTGGGGGTGGGTTGACAAGTCAAATGGCCTCAACTGTCGCTGCTCAATCTCCACGCATGGAGGTGGAGGCTGGAAAGGTTCGGGTGGAGGAACGTCCCCTGCTGCTGCGACAGAAGGTACTCCTGAAGAGGCAATCGAATCGGGGGATCGACTGACATGCTGAGTAGCTCGGGATACCAGTATCTTCGTGCCCAGACCGGAGCCACAAGGATGACTTGGGCCCGGTCATGCCTGATCTTCTTCAGCACTCTGGGAAGAAGTGATATAGGCGGAAATGCGTTCAACAGACCGCAACTCCACTCGCGACGAAAAGCGTCTCCGAGCGAGTGCCGCCTTGGAAATTCCAACGCGCAGAACTGATGACATAGCACGTTCTCTTCTGTGGCAAATAGATCTAACCAAGGCTCTCCCCACTGCTGAAAGAGACCTTGGGCCACGTCCGAGTTCAGACGCCATTCGTGATCCATCATGCACCGACGGCTGAGTTTGTCCGCCCTGGCGTTCAGGGAACCTGCCAGGTGAGGAACCACCAGGGTCACGCCCTGATGTTCCAGCCACTGCCAGAGGCGCAGAGCCTCCTGGCATAGGATCTACGACCCCACCCCGCCCGGTTTGTTGGAGTACCACATGGCGGTGGTGTTGTCCGTGAACACCTGCACTACACTCCCCCGGACAGAGGGGAGGAATTCCTTCAGTGCAAGCTGGATCGCCCGCAGCTCCAGAAGGTTGATGTGGAGCCAGAACTCCGCCGGAGACCAGAGGCCTCTGATCTCCGCCTCTCCCATGTGGCCCCCCCCCTAGCCCTGGAGGGATGCGTCCTTCACAACTACGTGCTCCGGTTGGGGTAGGGTGAGGGATCTGCTGCTGACCCAATCGCGGTCCGCGAGCCCCCACTGCAACTGTCTTGCAGTGCCCTCAGAGATCAAGACATGTTCGGACAAGTTGCCCTGATGCTGGGCCCACTGAAACTTCAGGTCCCACTGCAGAGCCCGCATCCGCCACCTGGCGTGATGCACCAGAAGGATGCAGGAGGCCATCAGCCCCAGAAGCCGCAGCGCCAACCTGACCGAGACTCGTGATAACGGCTGAAAGATCGGAATCAGAGCCTGAATATCCCGAACCCGCTGTTCGGGAGAATAAACCCGAAACCCCGCCGAGTCTAGAACCGCTCCGATGAAGAGCAGCTTCTGAGAGGGACACAGGTGTGACTTCGACACAATGATGGAGAACCCCAGCAGGTGCAGGAGGTCGGCCGTAGTCTGGAGGTGGCTGACGACTGTTTGGGTGAGCTCGCCTTTAACAACCAGTCATCGAGGTAGGGGAAGACTGAAATCCCTAGCCTGCGCAGATGAGCTGCGTCCACCGCCGTCACTTTCGTGAACACCTGTGGGGAGCTGGTAAGGCCGAAGGGGAGCACGGTAAACTGAAAGTGCTCGTTGTGAGAAGTTGGCCTGGTATATGATGTTCACTATTCTAGTGAACACCTTGCACCAGTCCAAACAACCCTTATGGTGATGGTTGTAAGTCAACCTTATAGACCAGGTATCCTAGTGGTAGCGTGGACAGAACAGTCTTAGGCTAAAAGACTCTTGAGGGAGTGTAAAAACAGCTGTTTTACCATATGTAAATCCTTGAATACCAAATGAAAGGACACCACACAGGATATATATAAAATATATATGTATTTATTTACTAACACACTCCTCTGAACTCTTTATGAGATCAGAGGCCAAAGCACATAACAAGTTACTTAATCAGAATACTTTAAATAGCACAATTTACAGTTAGGCCCTAGGGGCGCGTAAAACCATATACTAAGGAAGTGGTATAAGAATCACGACTGGAGAAAAGGAAAGGCCTAGGGCATCGCTGGGGCTACACTATCTGACCCTTAGGTTAGGAGTAGGAGGCCCACAGGCGGCGCGTCACACGAGAGTAAATAGAAAGTCAATAGGAACTTAAGAGGTAAGTAATTGAAGATTTAGGACACTTCCGGTCTAACTAGGATTACACAACTAACAAAACTAGACACTAGGGTAGTCAATCCCTACAGGAGCACCGAAGTACTTGCCTTACCCTCACCCATGGGCTGCGGGTGCATAGGTGTCAAAGTGTGTCGGGTTTTCTCATTGTTTCCTATGGAGCCCTGGAAGAAGATGCTGCAGGCGACCAGGAGGAAGATGGATCAGAGTTGAAGAAGACCTGAAAGCAGAGGGGACAGAGTCTAGGTCACTAGCCAGTGACCGGGTGGAACTAGGAAGGAACCAGACGTCGTCGAGGAGCAATCAGGTGTTGTCGTGAAGCTTGTCTTTGCAGCCACGCGGACCAGGAGGCGTCGAGGATGACCAGGTGCTGGAGAGGAGCTGTCCCACGAAGGTTCTCGCAGATGGAGGGGTCGACTTCAAGATCGGAGCCAACAAGCCTAAGCAAAGGCAACCGACGCACCGGGGTCCTGCTACGCAAACATTTCCAGATCCAGACTGATGCCTGGGGATATTCTAAGGTAAGGAATCTAATACTAACCTGTTGCTTTCAGATCCGTTGTTACGCAAATTCGTCAAATTTGGGGGCCAATCCGGTATCTACATAAATTGGTCCAAATCACAGTTCTTCCCGCTGACTAGTTCGGGTACTCCTTTTGACACAGACTTCCCGCGTGCGTGGTGTGCTGATGATATCAAATATTTGGGGATCTGGGTCACGTCCGACAGAGACAAATTAATGCGTATGAACTATGGCTGTGCAATGGAAAATATAATTAGCTGTATTACCAGATGGATTGCCCTTCCATTAACTATGGCTGGACGTATATCCCTCATAAAAATGGTGGTTCTTCCCAAGTTTTTATATCTATTTTTAAACATCCCCTATGACCCTGGGTGTCATTTGTTTGCTACCCTTCAGACAGAGCTGATCCAACTTGTTTGGGGCGGGAAACAGCCGCGTATACAATGGAATGCGCTGATGTAACCATATTCCCAGGGAGGCCTTGACATCCCCAATTTTGAGCTCTACTACTTATGTGCCCAGGCTCACTATGCCCATTATTGGTTCCATCCGCCTCGATACACACCCCATGTTGTCACCGTACACTGGCTTGCAGACCCCATCCCGCTGGATGGTTTTATTCTCTCCTCTACCACGCCTCGGAACCGTGGCGATTGCACACCCACTGCATGGGCCCGTATTATGGCTTACACGAAAGCACCCAGTTTGTACTCCCCTTTGCTGGCGCTCACATACCATCCAGCAATATCATTAATACAGGATAGGTTATTCCAAAACACAGTGCCCTTGCGGTTTATTTTCCTGGCAGCAGCTCCTTAGCAGCAGCAGAACTGACCTTTCTTCCCTTCGTTTCCGTTCAGCAACTCACGGTACCCGCTACGCGGGTCCCGCGTCGTGTTGGAAGCAATTTTAAAACAACTTGTTACCGGAGGGGATTATTGCCAAACAAACCTGCAGGGCTGCGAGCAGGCAGAGGCGCAGGACTACCTGTCCCAGGAGCGCCCGCCCGCCCTCATTGAACCCACCTGGGCAGCTCTCCCTGCAGGTTCCTCCCTCTTCTTTAGACCACACAAATTAAACGGACTAACCCCGCTGCGCGGGAGGGACCGGGAGAAGCCCGGGACAAGGGCGGGACCGTCTGTGGCCGTCTGTGGCCGTCAGGGGCCGGTAAGGGCCGGGTCGGGCCACCCCCCTTTCATTTGACTTCCGGTATACTACTACCTGTTTGTACTTATGTACCTATCGCATCAATTGGCCTCTATTGCTGACATGTTGACGGGTTATCTGTTAGCGTACTTCGGGTTGTGCATATTATTGTTTTGTACTCTGAGGGCTGTGATAGAATATTTTGGTGACTTGTTTTAATATGCCACTTCGTTCAGGTAGGGAAAGGCAGGTCCAGGTTTCTACCACCAATGGAACCTTTACAGGTACTATCGATCAGTTCTTTAAACGTACCACCTGTATATTGGAGAAAGAAATAGCTCTTGCTGAAAAGCGCTTATCACTTGATTTGGTCACGGGTAAGCGCTCTTCACTGGGTAAAATTAAGGAGGTTGTTTCGCCGGTTCCATTAACCCAATTGCCCAATATATCAACTAATATAAGTACTGACCTAGTAGGAGAAACTGCACCTATTAGCCTAATTTCGGACTCTGAGGGGGTCGTTATAGATACAGCTCAAGATAACTTACTAGATAATACTCCCACCTACCACGACTTATCCCATAATGATACTGGTCTTTCTGACTCTCCCAACCTCATACAAAGCATGGAGCAAGCAGACATATCTTCTAATTCCCAGAGCTCGCCCACACAAAACCCAGGCAAGAGGAAAAGGGTAGACTCGTCTGACAGGGAGGGGTGTAATACGGGGCAGAGAGCTCATAACGGCTCCCCCTCACTGACAATAACACCTACAGTAGTCATCCCTCTTGAGGAAAACAATGTTACTGTAAATATTGTTGAAAGCATTCTCTTGGCTAAAATAGAACTACTGATTAAATCTTTACTCCTACCGCTATTTGAGCGGACCAGGCTATTGAACACTAAGATGGACTCACTAGAATCTTTAATAAAAGATAACATAGCTGTAACGAAGAGAATCCACATACCTTCAGTTTCCAAGAGTACCGAACCAACACACACCCTGAAAAATCCAGCGAATATCAGGGACAGGGTAAATAGAGCCAACACAGGACCACCTGCCACAAAAGTTCCCCAGCAGAAACCTGCCCTTGTTAAAAATAAACAGGCGACTGAGAACACTCCACTGCAGAAGGTTGCCAATGTCCCTATTCCTCAGCCCCCACAAAGGAAAACATCTAAACCTACTGGTCATCTTGACCAAGGTATACGGTCTAGGACTAATCCTGCACCTAGGAAACAATGTGTGAATCTCCCACCTGAGTCACTTCCTTTTACCATCATATTAACTGGAGTGGCCCCATTAGGAGAGGGTAAGAGGGAAACACACAGAGATCTATATAACAAAGTAACATTCTGGTTAAATAAAAACCGTCCTCTCCCTCCAACGTCTAAAGCGGACATCCTTAACGTCAGGAGGGTGGACTGGGTGGGGTATAGTAAAAACGATCTTGATGGGGATTATGTGGTAATCAGCTTTAGGGACCCATGGGTGGCCGACTACATCAGCAGGGAACCTAGATATGGTAGACTGGGTGACGTTCAAACCTTGTCCCTGCACTATTTTTACCCTACATATAACTCTATTAGAGAACAATCATCTCAATTCCACTCTCAGAAGTACAGACCCAGAGATGGATGTTTTCCTGAAACACCAATATACCCAATGTTTCAGCCTCATCTTTCCAATCGGTTTGCCCCATTAATGGGTCTTGATGGAGTGGATTGACTTAACAATAGGCCTTTGGCCCCAAGATTCCCAGAGGTTTCAGAAAATAGTACAATAACAATACATACTGTAATTAATGTAGATCCTATAGAGCCAAAGTGTGGTAATACCCCCCATGGAAAGAAAGGGATGGATGAACCTTTAAATCTTGTTCCAATATCCGAGGGAAGTGGGTTAACTGCCAACCCTGTTGATATACCACCAGAGTCACCAGCACATACCCTCAAGATTTTATCATGGAACATTGCAGGACTGAAGGGGAAATTGGTAGATGTTGATTGGGGTTTTTTTGTAGAACATTATGATATAATTGTACTTCAAGAAAGCTGGGCAGTTGATGCCATTCATCGGGTTGGGTATTTGACCTTCTACAAACCAGCTTGTAAAGGCCCAAAAGGTCGTCCATCTGGGGGTCTGGTTATTTGGATCAAACAATCTTTGGGTTACATGATTTCTGACTTACCAACACTGAGTAATGATATCTTGGGTCTGAAATTGAGTTGTGCAACCAGCCATGATCTCTTCTTAATCAATATATATGCTAGGGGCCGACCAGGAGGGAAGTCATCAAAAACGGCTGATGATCTAGATCTTCTCTTGAACAGCATTGGTAGAGATAAATGTGTTTTGGTGGCTGGGGATTTTAATTGTACATTCAAACCTGTCCCCAACCTGGATAATGGGAGTTATGGTGAGGTAGACCAGTTATGGAATATTCCTAACCTTACCATCCCTCCTGTAAAGAAAGTTACAGAGGCCGTCATGCAGTGGCTTGGTCTCTGCCTAGAATGGAATTTGCGGGCGGCAAATGGGAGGACAAAATCTGATTTGGTGGGAAATGTTACTTTTGACAACTGCCACAGCTCGAGTCGTATCGATTATTTCTTAATCAAGATGGAGTTCATTAGTGGACATGGAAATAGTCTCCTGGTCAGAAAGTGATCACAATCCCCTAGTAATAAACTTATTAGCAAATGGCGACCTTTTGAGAAATAGTGCAACAAATTTAATCACTGCAGATGCAGTACTCACGAATGACTGCAGAAGGGTACGGTGGGCTAGGTTTTTGGAAGACCCCTGCACCGTTGAAAATGTTTCGATAGAGGTAATGGCATCGACCAAGCTGATTGCGCCACTGCTAGATGATGTGAGGTCACTGGAACAAATTGGTGTGATACATGAATCCCTTTTTAACAAAATTAAAACTTTTTTATTAAATGAGGTGGAGGGAGGAAAACTGGCTTGACTCACACAGGAGCCAAATGGTTTGACAAATCCTGTCGTCTTGCCCACAGTTCATTGATAGCTGCTATTAAAACCAGACTACCAATAGATTTTAGAAAAGAAAGGGAAAATTATAGGAAGGTGCTTAGGCAGGCAAAGATAAATTGGGACGAACAACGTTGGCTAGACTTATATAAGGCCAGTCTCTCCACTAACCAGCAAAAATTCTGGCATGTAGTGAAATGGGGAGGGTCAGGGGAATTGCAAACCCCAACCAACCATGTTCCGGTGGAGACTTGGGTTAAGCACTTTTCGGTGCAGTTTGGTAATACAGAATTGGGCTCTTGCAACCCCGGAGAGAATACTTGGGTTTCGACTGTAGCCCCACCTCGTGATCAGTTAGTTTTCACGGAAGTGGAGGCCACCAATGCCCTAAAATTAGTTCAGAACGGGAAAGCTCCTGGCATGGACTGTGTTCCAGCGGACCTATTTAAATATGATCAAGAAAAATGGGTCCCCTATATAACATTATTGGCTAATGCCATAGCGAGAGGTGCCAGAATTCCTAAATCTTGGAAAGGGGCGGAGATCCTACCTGTGTATAAAAAAGGCGATAAGACGAATGCGGGGAATTATCGCCCCATCAGTCTTATCGACGCCCTGCAGAAGGTGATTGCCAGAATGCTGTTGGGCAGAATCTAGTTTTGGATGACAGATGAAAACATCCTGTCTCCACTGCAGGCTGGCTTCAGGGCTAATATAAGCACAGTCGACCAAGTGCTCAGATTTGTCATGATATATTGGAAGACGGTGTTTTTAAGAGGAGGCACAATATACGCAGCGTTCGTGGATCTTAAATCTGCGTTCGATCTAGTCCCGAGAGAAAAGATGTGGGCAGCATTAAGAAGGATGGGTATACCACCTGACCTTCTCGAGCTTACAATCAGGCTGCATAAGGATAACTTCGCTAGAGTAAGGTGGGGTTGTCCGGGCCAGGTGACCGATTCTTTCCCTGTGACCCGTGGAGTGAGGCACGGCTGTGTTCTGGCTTCAACCCTATTCCTACTGTTTATTAATCAGGTTGTCCAGTTCCTCTCAGCAACCCCGACAGATGCGCCAACCTTGGGTGGGACTAAGTTTCCCCTTTTAATCTTTGCTGACGACACCTTAATTCTGGCAAAAACGCAGGCGGGCCTCCAGTTAGCAATAAATAAATTTGTGGACTTCTGTAGCCAAAATGACCTCGAAATTAATGTCTCTAAGACAAAGTTTATGGTCCTGACAAAGAATAGACCTCAGAGGGGTCATGTAACCATGAATGGGACTAGCTTAGAACAAGTAGAGGTTATGACATACCTAGGGATTGTCATCGACTATAGGCTACGATGGAAGGAACAAATAGAGGCACTCAGTCTAAAATTTGCTCGTTTATCAGGGTGTCTTGTGAAGGAACAACGATGTTCCATGACTAAAAGGGTATTACCAGCGCTTAAAATCTATAGCGCCAAAATCAGCACAGCAATACTGTATGGGGCGGACTTATGAGGGAATGCAGATCTGGCCACTCTGGACAAAATACAGAACAATTTTTTTCGCAGCCTAGTGAGTCTCCCACCATCAACACCATCACTTCCTCTCATGTTAGATATGGGCTTCCACTCCATTAAACATCTTGCCCAATATAGGATGGTTTTGTTATGGAGACGTATCTGGTCCACCCCGGAACTATCTATGTTTGCCAAAGAATTACTGGAAGTGAGATCGTTACAAGGGGCAGGGGATATATCCTGGTTTAGATCTATTAAGAATACCCTATTCAGAATGGGTCTCCAATCGTTATGGACTGAGCCGGGAGATCACACCTTTCCATCGAAAAAAGAGTTTAAACAATTATATTGGTGCATAGTCAAAGAGGAACAGGTAGAGCTTTCTCAAAAATCCAACCTAACTAGTATGTTTCTGACCTACAAAGCGGTTCCAAACACAGAGATTTATTGGGACACCATCCTCAAATGCATTGACAGGAAACTGTACCATCAGTTTCGCGTAGGGACGCTGCCAATAAGAGAATTTACCAACAAGTGGCACAACCATCTGCCCTTGTCTTGCCCCTGGTGTCCTGAGCGGAAGGAATCTTTAGGGCATTTCCTGTTTGCCTGCCCAGCCTATCGTGCTCCACGCCATAAATGGCTAAAACCAATATGCAAAAGATTAAACACCCGAGTGAGTAACGAAGCATTGTTAACCCTAAGATACAATAGGTGCTTGCAAGGAGCCAATAGCTGAATGCCTAATGAGTTGTCCTAAATCTATGCTTACTGGATTGCAATTTTGAATTATCTTTTAACATTTTTTTTTATGTATTAACTTTGGTAAAATCGTCTTTCTATGCTATTTAATTGCTTTTTAAACAAGATCTATGATAACTTAAATTGTTTGTATATGGTTGTATTTACTTACCTGCTGTGAGTTTTTTATATGCTTGTCTTTTATGAAGAAAAACTTCGAAATAAAGACGTTAAAAACTGAAACTGAACTGTGCACATGTAAAATATACGCTATGGGGGGACTTATATAATAACGGCAAATTCTGCACCCTACAACAACTATGCCATAATCCTCCGCCATCCATTATGGACACATTTTTATATGCGTGCCTCCATCATGGCATTCAAGCCAATAGTTATGTTTTCCCTTCAGAGCCTGCAGTATTCGCCTCCTTACATAGCGTTCTGCGCGCCCCCACTGCTTCTCACCTGGTGTCCACACTCTATCACAGGTTATATAATGACACTGAGTATCATCCATGCCCAGCACGTGCTAAATGGTTGATGGAACTGGGCCAGGATATCACTGATGCACGATGGCTATACTGCTGTCGGCAGACAAAACAAATCTCTGCCAATACAAGACTCCGAGTCATACATTACAGATTCCTCCAACATAGCTACTATACCCCAGGTACACTACAAAGATTTGGTTTGAGGGATGCGCACAATTGTGACAGATGTGAGAGCGATTGTGCCGACTTCTTGCACCTCGCCTGGGAATACCCAAACATTCACACTTACTGGGATAGAGTACTTGCAGCTATGGACTCTATGGTCTCCCTGCAAATCCCCAAATCTCCACTCGTAGCACTCTTGGGATATACAGAACTCCTCCCAGCTAAAGACCGAAAATGTGCGTCTTTTTGTCTTGCTCTGGCTAAGCAGCACATAGCCTGTCGTTGGGGTAGGGGGCGCGCCCCAAATTTAAGGACTGGCTTTCTGACATGATACTCTGGCCAGATCAACTATGCACCTACGCTGAACTTTTTCCCCGCTCCTCTCGTCCCCGAGACATCTGGGGCCCACTGCAGACATATCTTTTGAATACCCATGCACTGATGAGGCCACGTCTTAAAATGTCACACTATCTCCCTATACAATAGGCTGCCATGGCCTGCTCTGGCCCTCCTCTCAGGATAACAATACTGGATCATGATTATTTCCATTTTATGCTGTTGGAGCCTCTGACGCACCTGTTTCAAACTGCAGGTTATGAAAGGCAAATGTATGATGTCCGATTGGTTCTCTCTCTGTATTATAGACGCTCTTGGATTAGGTCAAGTGTATCACTTTGCTTACATTTAGAAGAGACCTGTGCTGATAATATATTTTGATGTGTATTTTGATTTCATGTCCTAATTGTCCCAACTATTTTCTCCTTACAAACATTAAACATGTATTGCTTGTTTTTGATGTATGGAAAAAAACTTCTCAATAAAATAAAGTTTTAAAAAAAGTTATGCAAAAGACGTTCCTTTTAATTTAAACAAATATCTTGAAACATCACAATTTCAGTCAAGACTGTGAAGACCCCTGTTACAAAGAACATATACATGGGGAACATTTTATAAAGAGGATTCAAAGCTATACAGTCTTGATCAAGATGTGCGAGAACAGCCGACACATGTTTCATCACATCCAGTGACTTCCTCAAGGCAGTAAAAACAATAACAGAAGTTCATGCATACTATTGATCTCCATATTTAGATCCGCCTAATTCATGACAGAATTATTCAACCACAATTCTTGAGCAGAATCTTTTATAAATACTAGGTGAGTCAAGACCAAAAAAGAAGTCTCCCAAAAGTAAAGACTCAGTGCTTAGAATGAAGACACGTTTATAGTCTTCCAGTGATCATAAAAAGAATTCATAATTCCAAAAGATAAGCAAAAGTATTCCTACAATTGTAAAAACTTAAAAAAGACAAAAGAAGAGAAAGTGATATAAGAACATTGACTCAAAATCTAATTTTACAAAGACTCAATTGTGAACACTATGTGGCAAACCTATGTGATACCCAGTGTGAGAAGTTTTCCTGGTATATGATGTTCACTATTCTAGTGAGCACCTTGCACCAGTCCAAACAACCCTTATGGTGATGGTTGTAAGTCAACCTTATAGACCAGCTATCCTAGTGGTAGCGTGGACAGAACAGTCTTACGCTAAATGACTCTTGAGGGCGTGTAAAGCCAGCTGTTTTACCATATGTAACCCCTTGAATATCAAATGTAAGGACACCACACAGGATATATATAAAATATATATGTATTTATTCACTAACACACTCCTCTGAACTCTTTATGAGGTCAGAGGCAAAAGCACGTAACAAGTTACACTTAGAAATACTTTAAATAGCACAATTTACAGTTAGGCCCTAGGGGCGCGTAAAACCATATACTAAGTAAGTGGTATAAGAACCACGACTCGGGAAAAGGAAAGGACTAGGGCCTAGAGAATCGATGGGGCTACACTATCTGACCCTTAGGCTAGAAGTAGGAGGCCCACAGGCGGCGCATGCAGTGTCTTTACACACACGCGGGAGTCCATGTTAAGTCAATGGGAACTTAGAAGGTAAGTATGAAGATTTAGGACACTTCCTGTCTAGCTAGGAGGAAACAACTAGGAAATCTGGACACTAGGATAGTCGATCCCTACTTGGGCCCCGAAGTACTCGCGTTACCTCACCCACGGGCTGCGGGTGCATAGGTGTCAAAGTGTGTCGGGTTTCGTCGTCGTTCTCTATGGAGCCGTGAAGAAAGATGCTGCAGGCGACCAGGAGGAAGTTGTCTGGGTGGATCCAAGGGTGGATCTAGGATGAAGAGGACCTGAAAGCAGAGGGGACAAAGTCTAGGCCACTAGCCAGTGACCGGGTGGAACCAGGGAGGAACCAGACGTTGTCGAGGAGCAATCAGGTGCGGATGTAAAGCTTTATGTTGCAGCCACGAGGACCAGGAGGCGTCGAGGACGACCAGGTGCTGGAGAGGAGCTGTCCCACGAAGGTTCTCGCAGATGGAGGGGTCGACTTCATGATTGGAGCCAACAAGCCTAAGCAAAGGCAACCCACGCAGGATACACAAAAGGCTTCTGGTGCAGACCTGTAGGGTCTGAGGTACTTCACCTTTTCAGGGAAGCGAGGGCCAGTCTGGAGCAACCAGACCAGCGATGGATTTTCACAAGGATCGTCGTCAGAGGGCTACTAGCCAACGGGCCAGCAACCGGACAACGCGTTGAGCAGAACACAAGCAGAAGGGCCCCACGCAGATATCGTGGAGTGTGGAGGGCTGGTCTTCGGTGCAGGTGGAGCTCGGTGTCGGGGTGTCTCAGTCCCCAGTGCGCAGCTTCGAGGATGCCTCAGGAGCTGCGCTGTTAGCAAGTTGAAGACTTTCCAAGTTGCCTGGTTCCACGGATTCCGGGGCCTTCCACGGAGCTCAGCTGTGCTGGAGTCGTGCAGTGGGGTCAGAGGAGTCCTGGAGTCGAGGTCTTGTCAGGCTCTGCGCTCGAATTCCGGCGGGAACTAGGACAAAGCAAGCCGTTGAGTTGCTGGATGGTGCCTGGTTTCCCAGGGTGGTCACTCCTTGGCCACAAGGGAGATTCTTCAGTCTTCAAGTCGGTTGAATGTCGATGGGTCCAGAGTTTCGTTTAAAGTTTCAGTTCAGGATCAAATCTAAAGTCTCCTGGGTCAGCTCCTATCTTTATACTACTAAAGGGGGCTGGGTTACTCACTAGGTCCCTCCTATGGATGGGACCAGGAAGGGGGTGGTTACACCCCCTTTCCTTTGTGCAGTTTTGCGCCAGAGCTGCGACTGGAATGCCCCAGCAACCGGTTTGAACTGGGGTATGAATGGAGCACCTAGTGTGCCCCAGGCATGTCTCAATCTATTCAGCCCTTCCTGTCCCAATACACAAAATCCTGTCTGGGGTGGTGCTCACACCTCTCCAGGCAGGAAACCTATTGTCCAGGCCTCCCTCGCTGGAAGGACTCCCAGCAGCAGGAGGTCAGATTTGTGTATGTGGCAGCAGCATCCAAAATTGTGGGACGCAGGGGCTCTGGTTAACTTTAACCGGGATAGTCAGCAACAACATGTCTTCTCCCTCTAGAAGGGTGGAATGCTACCCCCGTCGCAAGAATTGGCGAGGGGGTAGTATTCCAAAGCGTATGACACCTTACACGACCTGTTTAGATAAAGCCAAACCCAAGTTAGCATTCAACCGCGAGGATTATAATGCACTTAAGAGTATATGGTATGGCAATATCATAGAACAGCTATAAGGACATTGTTCCGCAAGCTGCAGACAGGCTCCGCTCATGCTAGAGCACCATCTCACAGACAAACAAGCACTCTGCCTCCAGGATTGTTAAGGCCTGCCATAGGAGTGACTTATAGGTTACTGTGTGTCTATATATAAGGGTAGATATAGGAATACTATACCTAAGCAAGGGGTGATTACACGACCTTGCCCCAGCTGAGTGATCAGACAGTTGTGTCAGTTTTAGTGGCCAGCCAGGGGTGGCATAATACATGCTGCAGCCCCTGGTAGGCCTTGGATGCACCTATGCCCTGGGTACCTATAGTACACTGTACAGGGGCTCATTAGGTGACCCAATTCCCAATTGGAGATGTACCCAAGGTACATGGAGTCCATTTTACAGAGAGAGCAGATAGCCTGGGGTCCTGAATAGCAGGATCCCTGGCCAACTAAGTCGAAAACCAGCTAAACACTAGGCAAAAAATCTGGGGAAACCATAGTCGGGTATCCACCTTAGAAAGGTGGATACCTGACTATGGTTTCCCCAGGTGTAGGACACCCAGTGTGACACATTACCTAGTGAAATGATTGTTTGACAACTAACCTTTCTAGAAAAGATTTTTGTTTTCCTTGTACACTTGTGACAGTGGCTGCTCCTGTTTCTTCATATATTTTGCAGGACGCGACTACGGAATGACACTTAACAGCATTCTGAGAAATGTAATTAGAGCACAAGAATGACTCATAAATTCTACGCATGTTGACATTCCTAATAAACTTATCCCAAAGTGTATGATTATATTTACTCTCTTTTTTATTTATCCTAAAGAGACTTCGACCTGTATCACAGGCTAGAGGTCCGGAGATCAACCTATTAAGTTGTCCCAAAAATTTGTATCGTAGATCCCTAATGGGCAACAAAGAAGAGTGCAGTTGGAACCATCCGTCCCATGTTAATGTTAATGTTAATGTTAATGTTAGTTGGGATTTGTTAAGCGCTCGTACGCCCGGAGGCTTCATGGCGCTGTAGAAGGAGCCAAACAGGACAGTCAAAGGACAAGCAGTGCTATCAGTAATAAGCTTGAGAAAACAGCCAGGTCTTCAGAGATTGCCTAAAGCTAAGTATGTTATCAATCTGCTTTATATGAAGAGGAAGAGAATTCCAGAGTACAGCAGCTTGGTGGTCGAAGCAGCTGCCTCCGTGGCGTTTCCTCTTGAAAGGAGGCACAGTCAAGAGTGATTTATAAGTGGATCGAAGGTGACGGGAGGGGCAATATTTTTTGAAAAGATCTCTGATAAAGGAAGGGCCAGAGTCGTTCAGAGAGCGGAACAGAATGCACCCAGTTTTAAAGGCCACACGTTGCTCAATTGGCAACCAGTGTAGTTGCTTAAGGCCAGGTCTGATGGATTGCCTCCTGGGTATATTCAGCAGCAGCCTGGCAGCTTGGTTCTGAACAAGCTGGAGGCGTTTAAGCTCACCAATTTGGAGGCCGAGGTAAAGACTGTTAGAGAAGTCCAGCCTGGATAGAACCAAGGAAAGGACAATCTGTGTAAGGGCTGCTGAGGAGAAAAAGCGGGCAATTTTTCTTATTTTCTTCAGTTGAAAAATGCTGGAAGATACCACCGCTCCAACCTGTCTTTTTAGCGAGAGATCCTCGCTAATAAAAATGCCTAGGCTTTTAACCACGGAAGATTTAGTAGGGGGGGCTCCCATGTTAGTGGGCCAGAAGTTAGGGTTCCAGCTTAGTGAGCTCTGTCCGGGCAGGACCAGCTCGGTCTTGCCCGGATTGAGCTTCAGGTGATTGCAGCTCATCCAACTCAGTATGTGGGACATGGTTCTTTGGAATATGTCCACTGAGTCAGTGTTGTTGAGAGGGAAGATGAGCTGCAAATCATCCGCGTAATTGAAGATGGTAACATTAACATGACGCAAGGAGTGCAGAAGAGGGCGCAAGTAGACATTAAAAAGAAGGGGAGATAACGAGGAGCCCTGTGGTACCCCACAGGTGGTGGGTATGATGGGAGCGGTGAAGGAGCCAAGTCTGACCGATTGTGTGCGGTCCGAGATAAAAGAGCGGATCCAGCTCAGTGCAGGGCCCCTGAGACCTGCCTGCTCGACACGGTCTACCAAGATGGTGTGGTCGACCGTGTCGAACGCAGCAGAGAGGTCCAATAGTACAAGCGCCTGGTGGGTTCCTGCGTCTGCATTCCGCCTCAGAGTGTTTAACGCCGAGAGGATGACCGCCTCGGTGGAGTGGCAAGGGCGGAATCCTGCTTGATTCAGTGCCAGATATTCAGACTTTTCCAAGAAGCTGGAGATAGTTTCACAAACATGTGACTCCAGCAGCTTGGCACAGTATGGTAACAGAGATATAGGTCTGTAATTGATGGGATCTAGCGGGTTGGCTCCTGCCTTTTTTATGAGGGGAACGAGGAGAGCTTTTTTCAATTTGCGTGGGACTTTGCCCTGTGCAAGTGACCCATTCAATAATGAAAGTAAGCACGCAGGGAGATTGGTGCCCACTTCTTTCATGATGTGAGGGGGGCAAATGTCATCAGGAGAGCCAGTTTTGACTTTGGTTAGTAATTTAAGTAGCTTGATATCGTCTATGGGGGGAAAAGAGTCTAAAGTGGCAGGGTTATAACAGGTGTCAGCAAATAATAAAGGGGACTGAGTAGTAGAAATGCTTTGCTTGATCTTGCAAATTTTATCATAGAAAAAAGAGTTGAGTGTGTTGCAGAGCTCTTGGGTAGGAACCGTAGGGAGGGAGGTTCTGTCGCTAGAGCTGAGATTTTCCACGATGTTAAACAACTCTTTTGACTTGTTTTGGGCCTTGAGGATTTTATCTGAGAAGTAGTCAGTTTTGCATTTGAGGATGAGATTTTGATATTCCCTGCGGGCCTTACGGAAGTTGGCTCTGTCATGCTCTAGGTAGGCTGTGCGCCATTTGCGCTCCATTTGACGAGTTTTAAGTTTAAGGGTTTTTAGATGAGATGTGAACCATCTGTGAGCATCGTTGGGGCGGGAGCGAGAGAAATTAACGCAGGGGGCGTGAGCTTCAGCTGCCTGGAGTAGCCAGTCGGAGAAGACTGCTACTGATTTCTCTATGTTCAGATCGAGTGAGGGACAAGTAGAGGTTAGCATTTGGAGGAAGGACGGAACGTCAACCTTTTTCCACATTCTTGCCTTCCCGCCTTGTTGAGGCGAAGGTTTGCTGTTTTTAGCAATGGTTATGGTGAAATTGATCAGGAAGTGGTCCGACCAAATGCAAGGCAGGATGGAGTTCACCACCAGGGGGGTGTTTTGAGACCAGATTTGGTCAAGGCTGTGACCTTTCTCGTGTGTTGGAAGGTGAATGTGTTGGATGAGATTAAGATCAGAAAAAGTGTCCTTCAGTGTGGCTGCCTGAGAGTCAGACTCCGCTGAATCCAGCCAGAAATTGAGATCGCCCAGGAGTAGAATTTTATCGTGGGAGATAATAATGTCTATCCATTAAAGTAGTGATTCCCCCCATCAGACTTACTAGATGTATCTGTTTGCCGGATGCCACGTCTATAATATATTTCCAAAGCTTATTATTTCAGTAGAAGTCCAAAGACAAATTTCAAAGGATGCTTGTCCCTCTGCGCTTGTTTTGGTTCCTGTATCAGGTATTAAAAGGTACGGGTGGCCCTGTGCATATGGGAGTAAAAACAACATTAAAAAGCATGTCTACAATGACACTATATAGACCCTCCCCAGTTTTATGTTGAACTTACTTAGAAATCTATTTGTAGAACCGCATTAATATTCAAATACTGGCTCGGGTTATAATAGGCCCCTGGGAAAAAATAGATAAAAACCAAAAAAAGTGATGAAAGGGTAACCCAACCCTTCTACGCGTGCTAAGAAGGTAAGCTACATACTAGTTCTTTCATCTCTATTGTCTAGCCGCATAAGTGTGAGAAGTTGGCCTGATATATGATGTCTCCAATTCTGGGGGCACCTTGTATCAGTCCAATCAATCCCTTATGGTGTCTGGTTGTAAGTCAATGTAGGAAGGTGGATACCTGACTATGGTTACCCCAGATTTTTTGCCTTGTGTTTAGCTGGTTTTCGACTTAGTTGGCCTGGCTCCCTGCTAATCAGGGCCCCATGCTATCTGCTCTCTCTGTAAAATGGATTCCATGTACCCTAGGTGCATAACTAAATTGGCTTGGGTCACCTTCTCAGCCCCTGTACAGTGCACTATAGGTGCCCAGGGCATAGGTGCATCCAAGGCCTACCAGGGGCTGCAGCATATCTTTTGCCACCCCTGGCTGGCATTCCAAAATTGACACAACTGGCTGATCACTCAGCTGGGGCAAGGTGGTGTAATCGCCCCTTGCTTAGATATAGTATGCCTATATCTAAACCTATCTGGACACCTATATACCTATAAGTCACTCCTATGGCAGGCCTTAACAATCCTGGAGGCAGAGTGCTTGGTTTTATGTGAGATGGTGCTCTAGCATGAGCTGAGCCTATCTGCAGCTGTCGGGACCAATTCCCTAAGCTGTTCCGGGATAATGCCATACCATATATTATTAAGTGCATTATAATCCTCGCGGTTATATGTTAACTTTGGTTTGGCTTGATCAAAACATGTCGTGTAAGGTGTCATACGATTTGGAATACTATCCCCTCGACAGTCCTGTCGACGGGTATAGCATTCCACCCCTCTAGAAGGAGACGACATGTTACTTTGCTAAAACGCGGTTGACTTTAAAAGGAGCCTCAGCACCACAAAATGGATGCTTCTGCCACAGACATGGGTCTGACCTCCTGCTGCTGACCGAAACTCAGCCAAGGAGGCCTGGACAAAGGGTTTCCTGTCACAGGGAGGTGTCAAACCACCCCAGACAGGAGATAGTGGATTGTAGCAGGGAGGTTTGAAAGAAACCAGACGTTGCCTGGGGAGCACAAGGCTTCCCCTTGCATAATCCGGTCAAACCGGTTCTGGGGCACACCAGCCCCAGTCCCAGTGCGACCTGGACAAAGGGAAAGGGGTGTAACCACCCCCTTCCTGGGTCCCACCCATAGGAGGGGACCCAGCAGGTAATCCAGCCCCCTAGATTGGTACAAGAATGGGAGCAGTGCCAAAGCACTCGGATTATCCTGACTGAAACTTATGAAACGAAACTCTGGACCCTTCGACATCCTACTCAACGACGTAGAAGACTGAAGAATCTCCCTTGTGGTCAAGGAGTGACCACCCTGTGCAAATAGGCACCATCCAGCACCTCGACGTTTGCTTTGTTGCAGTTCCCGCCGGAACTGAAGCGACAGAGTTCGACAAGACCCAGCGTGCCTGCCTTCTAACAGCCCGATCCACAGTCCATGCAAAGCTGAGACCCGTGGAGGCGACCGGAAGCGTGGGGCCCGTCATCTTGGAAAAACCACGAGACGCTGACCGTGCAGCCCACGAGTGACCCTCGAAGCTGTACATCGGGGTTTGAGAAGCCCCAGCCCTGAGCCTCTTTTGCACCGAAGCTCACCCCTCTACACTCACCGAGTGCTGCGTGGGGCCCTTCTGCTTCTTTTGGCTCAACGCGTTGGCCAGGTCACTTGCCAATTGGCTTGTGGCCCCTGTGCCGACGAACCTTGAAATCTAACTTGTGATTCTGGTTGCTCCAGACTTGCACCCGCTCCTCTGAAAAGGAGCACCCGCTCTGACCCTCCTGGTCCGAGTGCAACGCCATCTTCGAATCCTGCGTGGGTTGCCCTTACCAAGGGTTGTTTGCTCCAATCCGGAAATTACACCGCCGACAGCGAGAGCCTGCGTGGGACAGCTCATGATCCACTCCTGGACATCCTCGGTGCCCCAGAGTCCACGTGGCAGCGGAGAGAAGCGACCTGACATTGCCTGGTTCCTTCTGGTTCCACCCTGGTCACTGCAAAGTGACCCAGACTCTGTCCCCTCTGCTTTCAGATAATCTTTAACTTCGATCCACCCTTGGATCACACCGGACACTTCTCGTCTCGACGCCTGCAGCATCTTCAGCTCCAAGCACCAGCAACCTGCGTGACAAAACCCGACACTACTTCGCACCTGTGCACCCGCTTCCTGTGGGTGAGGTAACTCAGCAACGCCGGTGTTCCCACACTGGTACACACCTCTAGTGTATGTGTCTTAAGTTTCGTCCTTCTAGGTTGAGCGGAAGTATTCTTAAACAGTAACTTTATAACTTTTACGCACCATTGACTTTGCATTGGTGCATGCCTGTGCTTTAAGCGCTGCACCCGAATCCCGCAGACTTTTCCTGACTTAAGCATTGCTAGTCCCGACTGCTCCCAGCGATTCCCTAGGCCCTAGGCCTAACCACTGTTCGATTGGTATCTCTTATACCACTTTCTTAATATATGGTTTGAGTGGCCACCCGCCCTTATCCATAATTGTGCAACTTTTGTATGTTTAACTGTGCTTTTGTTTAAACGCTTGTGCCTCTGCACTCATAAAGAGTACAGAGGATTATTCTAGTAATAAATACATATATTTTTATAATATATACTTGTGTTGTGTCCTTTCATTTGATATTACAGGATTGTGATTGTTAAAACAGCTCGCTTTACACGACCTCTAGAGTTAAGCCTTTAAGGCTGCTTAGTCCATGCTACCATTGGGATAGCTTGTCTATAAGGTTGACTTACAACCAGACACCATAAGGGATTGTTTGGACTGATACAAGGTGGTTCCAGAATTGGAAACATCATATATCAGGCCAACTTCTCACAGTCAACCTTATAGACAAGCTATCCTAAGGGTAGCATGTACTAAGCAGCCTTAAAGGCTTAACTCAAGAGGTTGTGTTAAGAGAGCTGTTTTACCAATCAGAATCCTGCAATATCAAATGAAAGGACACCACACAAGTTATATATTACAAAAATATATGTATTTATTACTAGAATAATCCTCTGTACTCTTTATGAGTGCAGAGGCACAAGCGTTTAAACAAAAGCACAGTTAAACACACAAAAGTTGCACAATTATGGATGAGGTCTGGTGGCCACTCAAACCATATACTAAAATAGTGGTATAAGTATCACTAATCGAACAGTGGTCAGGCCTAGGGCCTGGGGAATCGCTGGGACCAATCGGGACTAGCAATGCTGAAGTCGAGAAAAGCCCGCGGGATTCTGGTGCAGCGCTGAAAGTACACACATGCACCAATGCAAAGTCAATGGTGCGTAAAAGTTATCGAGTTACTGTTTTAAGAGTCTTCCGACTGACCTAGAAGGACAAAACTTTAGACCTAGACACTAGAGGTGTATACCAATGCAGGAGCACCGGCGTTCACGAGTTACCTCACCCACAGGAAGTGGGTGCACGGGTGCAAAGTAGTGTCGGGTTTCGTCACGCAGTCTGATGGTGCCTGGAGGTGAAGATGCTGCAGGCGTCCAGAAGAGAAGTGTCCGGTGCGATCCAAGGGTGGATCGAAGATGTAGATGACCTGAAAGCAGAGGGGACAGAGTCTGGGTCACTCAGCAGTGACCAGGGTGGAACCAGGAAGGAACCAGGCAATGTCGGGCGCAATCAGGTCGATGTTGTGAAGCTTGTCTCTGCTGCCACGTGGACTCTGGGGCAGCGAGGATGTCCAGGAGTGGTTCACGAGCTGTCCCACGAAGGCTCTCGCTGTCGGCGGTGTCGGCTTCCGGATCGGAGCAAACAAACCTTGGCAAGCGCAACCCACGCAGGATTCGAAGATCGCTCTTACTCGGACCAGGAAGGTCAGAGCAGGTGCTCCTTTTCAGGGGAGCCAGGGCCAGTCCAGAGCAACCGGACTGGCAGGTCAAATTCAAAGGTTCATTGGTACTGGGGCCGCTAGCCAACGGGCAAGCGACCGGACCAACGCGTTGAGCCAAAAGATGCAGAAGGGCCCCACGCAGCACTCGGTGGTGTAGAATGGTGAGCTTCGGTGCAAGAGTGGCTCAGGGCTGGGGCTTCTCAAACCCCAATGCATAGCTTCGAGGGAGCCTCAGGAGCTGCACGGTCAGCGCCTCGTGGTCTTTCCAAGATGGCGGGCCCCACGCTTCAGGTCGCCTCCACGGGTCTCTGCTCTGCAGGGACTGTGGATCGGGCTGTTAGAAGGCAGGCACGCTGGGTCTTGTCGATCTCTGTCGCTCGAGTTCCGCCGGGAACTGCAACAAAGCAAACGTCGAGGTGCTGGATGGTGCCTGTTTGCCAAGGGTGGTCACTCCTTGACCACAAGGAAGATTCTTCAGTCTTCTACGTCGAGTAGGATGTCGAAGGGTCCAGAGTTCCGTTTCATAAGTTTCAGTCAGGATAATCCGATGTGCGTTGGCACTGCTCCCACTCTTATACCAATCTAGTGGGCTGGATTACCTGCTAGGTCGCTCCTATGGGTGGGACCCAGGAAGGGGGTGGTTACACCCCTTTCCCTTTGTCCAGGGTCGCGCTGAGACTGGGGCTGGTGTGCCCCAGAACCGGTTTGACCGGATTATGCAAGGGGAAGCCTTGTGCTCCCCAGGCAGTGTCTGGTTTCTTTCAAACCTCCCTGCTACAATCCACTATCTCCTGTCTGGGGTGGTGTGACACCTCCCTGTGACAGGAAACCCTTTGTCCAGGCCTCCCCTGCCAAGTTTCGGTCAGCAGTGGGGGTCAGACTTGTGTCTGTGGCAGAAGCGTCCATTTTGTGATGATGAGGCTCTTTTAAAAATCAACCGCGTTTTAGTAAAGTAACATGTCTCCTCCCTCTAGAAGGGAGGAATGCTACCCCCGTCGCCAGGACTGGCGAGGGGGTAGTATTCCAAAATGTATGACACCAAACACGACATGTTTTGATAAAGCCAAACCAAAGTTAGCACATAACCGCAATGGATTATAATGCACTTAAGAGTATATGGTATGGCATTATCCCGGAAAAAGCTAAGGGAGTTGGTCCCGACAGCTGCAGACAGGCTCAGCTCATGCTAGAGCACCATCTCACATAAAACCAAGCACTCTGCCTCCAGGATTGTTAAGGCCTGCCATAGGAGTGACTTATAGGTTTATATGTGTCCAGATATAGGTTTAGATATAGGTATACTATATCTAAGCAAGCAGTGATTACACCACCTTGCCCCAGCTGAGTGATCAGCCAGTTGTGTCGATTTAAGTACCAGCCAGGGGTGGCAAAAGATATGCTGCAGCCCCTGGTAGGCCTTGTTGGCACCTATGCCCTGAGCACCTATAGTGCATGGTACAGGGGCTGACAAGGTGTCCAGTTCCTATTGGGTTATGTACCTATAGTACATGTATGTGAATTTAGAGAGAGAACAGCAGGCTGTGGGTCTGATTAGCAGGCCCACAGCCACATTAAGTCGAAAACCAGTGAAGCAAAAAGCAAAAATTTGGGGTGACCATAGGATAGCAGACCCTACTCTCCTACAATAAGGCATCATTTAATTTCAACATTCCGTATCTCGTATTCAAAATGCAACATTACCTACAATCATGCTCTTGAAAGCGACACAAAAATGATGGATTCCAAAGAAAGGAGTGCTGACCAGGCCATTGTTGCATGTGTGGTCTCATGTTCATAGGGCCACCCGTACCTTTTAATACCTAATACAGGAACCACGACAAGGGCACAGGGACAAGCATACTTTGAAATTTGTCTTTGAGCTTCTAATGAAATAATACTCTTTGGAAATATTATATAGAAGTGGCATCTGATAAACAGATACATCTAGTAAGTCTGGTGGGGAGAATCACTACTTTAATGGATAGACATGGGATGGGACGGATGGTTCCAACTGCACTCTTCTTTGTTGCCCATTAAGGATCTATGATACACAATCGTTGGGACAACTTGATAGGTTGATCTCTGGACCTCTAGCCTGTGATACAGGTTGAAGTCTCTTTGGGATAAATAGGAAAGTAAGTATATGTATCATACACTTTGGGATACGTTTATTAGGAACTTCAAGATGCGTAGAATTTATGAGTCATTCTTGTGCTCTAACTACATTTCTCAGAACACTGTTAAGTGTCATACCATAGTTGCGTCCTGCAAAATACATGAAGAAACAGGATCGGCCACTGTCACAAGTATACAAGGAAAACAACAATCTTTTCTAGAAAGGTTAGTTGTCAAACAATTCTTTCACTAGGGAGTGTGTCACACTGGGTATCACATATGTTTGCAACATAGTGTTCACAATCAAGTCTTTGTAAAATTAGGTTTTGGGTCCATGTTCTTATATCACTTTCTCTTCTTTTGTCTTTTTTACGTTTTTACAATTGTAGGAATACTTTTGCTTATCTTTTGGAATTATGAATTATTTTTATGATCACGGGAAGACTATACACTTATGTTCATTCTAAGCACCGAGTCTTTACTTTTGGGAGACTTCTTTCTTGGTCTTGACTCACCTAGTATTTATAAAAGATTCTGCTCAAGAATTGTGGTGAAAAATTCTCTCATGAATTAGGCTAATCTAAATATGAAGTTCAATAGTATGCATGAACTTCTGTTATTGTTTTTACAGAATTGAGGAAGTCACTGGATGTGACGAAACACGTGTCGGCTGTTCTCGCGCATCTTAATCAAGACCGTATAGCTTTGAATCCTTCTCTATAAAATTGTCCCCATTTATATGTTCTTTGTAACATGGGTCTTCACAGTCTTGACTGAAATTGTGATGTTTCAAGATATTTGTTTAAATTAAAAGGATAGTCTTTTGCATAAACTTATTTCTGTTGTTTGCCTGTGACATATTGATGATACAATCTTGTGAAGTTAACGTATAAAGGTTACACATGAGGAGGGATACTACTATTAGAGTGCTGGGGTATTATTATGCTATACCATTTGCTTTGCTATACAGTACCATTAGCAAAGCAAATGGCTTTAACTTAATCAAAGGCGAGACCTATTAAATTTTCAATGCTTGTTTCCAGCATATTTTGTTCCCCTACTCTGTTTTTTTGCAAAGAAGGCTCAGCGTCCGTGGCGGCTCGGGTATGGGCGTGGCGGGCAGAGGAGTAAAAGGACTCTTTTCCTTCTTGCCCAGAGAAGACAAGGGCAGTGTGCACTTCTGTTCTGCCTTTGGCAGATCCCCACTCTCTTTCTTTCTCTCATTCCCTCCCTTTCGGTCTTGCTCCTCCTCACGTAGAAATGTTTTTCACCCTCTCTTTCCACCTTTCGTTTATTTCTTCCCCTGTGAAATGGTTCCAAAAACAGAAAAATCACTTTTTAGTAGACTTTTTCTGACATTTTTGATTTCCGCAGTACAGCCTCAGGAATAAAAGGTTCAAACTATGCAAAATAAATTAAAAACGAAATTAAGCAAGACAGTGTTCACAAAGTGGCCAGATTGAATTTATTCAAACCCAAACACATTAGCGCCCCTTAACAGAGTTTACCAGTGAAGCGCTACTTTTGTTTTCTTGTTTTTCTTTGAACAGCATTGTTCTTCCTGGGTGGGGAAGTGGACCAATCCTGGAGGTACTGCAATGCATGATTGATGGGTGGATTGGTAACCATGTTGTTCCTGCTTACATTTCACATGCTTTACTTTGCTGTTTCCAGGATGTTGGTACTTTTTCTTTTTAGGCAGCATATTGCTCTTGTCTAGTGCGTAACTTGAATTGAGTTACATCCAGGTGTTTATAGCGGGCACAATTAGGGTGTAGTTGAAGGCAGTGCAAGTTTCTCTCAGTGAGGCAGTATAGTGTTCAGTGGAGGAGAGGATGTGGCACTATGGTCAGAGCGATCGAATTTGGAACTGGGGAACCAGTTTCAGCCTTCATGGCCAGTCCCTCAGACCACTCTCACGAGGGAGCACATTCCTGTGCTAAACCAGAGATGGCCCGCTAGACTTTAGATGCCCTGGTGTCTTAGCACTAGCAGGTGGACCCTGGCGGTCAATTGTAGGTTAACCTTGATGCCTGTCCACCACAAACCATACTTGTTAGAAATGGGATTTCCGGTTGGCTAAGGCTTGCGCTGGAGTTCTGGACTTTTTGGTTCCGTCCAGAGGTGTCAGGGTACAACACCCAAAGACCCCGGAGTCCCACCTGCCTTGGTGCACAAATGAACAGAAACACGGGCTTCTCGATGGTGGCGTCAAAGACCAAAGGTTTATTACTGCAGGGACACAGAAGTCATAGATACTACACACGGGCAGTAACCAGGAGCCTGTTCGATTTGCACAAAGTGGGTTGCTCCTTATATACAAAAAATTGTGCTCTAGGCAAATATTTCACATGTCGGTACATTCCCAAACCTTTTGTGTCTCTAAACAATAAATATTTGGCGTTACACAGGAACTGTCGATAATATCTGATACCAAACATCACGAAGAGGGGTTCCCACCAGTCCATCACAATCCCTTGTCAATATTGTATTCAGGAGCCGGACCGCCTCATCGTAAAGTTCGTTACCTCCCCCTAATAAAGGCCCAGAAGGAAAGGAGCAGAGCCAGGTGCAGAAGATAGAAAAGCGGGATAAGAGATGTTTGTGGGTTGTAAATGGGCAAGGCTACCGGCTTCGGCCGCCTAATCATGATCAGGTACAATGGACACGAAGACCAGTTTGGCAGGACTGGCCTCGGGCAGAGGAGGCAGCCTTTGTCGAGTCATGCAGCTACAGCGTGATCTGGTTTAAGGTGCACGTGTCACATAAGAGGTGAATCTCCGGCTAAAGCTATGTGTCCTTAATCACAGTGGAGTGAATGAAATGATCAGAGGCTATTGCATATGTGAGGGCAAGGAACCACAAAATGGCGGCCATGACTAAGATGGATGCCGTGTGTATATCAGAAATGTGTCGGTGGAAGGAGTGCTCTTGCTCGTAGCGTAGCGAAAACACTAGGATATACTAAATGGATCATTTGCGGTTCACTGATATCATTTTTATGTATTTCCGACAAACTTGAAAACACGGGTTCAAGTTGTCAAGGAACCGTCACGGAACCTCAGACCCTCCTTTTGCCCTTACATAGGCAATTACTCAATCTATGTCTGAATCTAGTTCTATGTTCATCAGGTCAGTGACATGCTGTTGTATCATCATCCTTTCTCGTGTCTTTTCTCCAAACGCAGGTGGTTTTCTGAGACAAGTTGCAGCACAAAGACTACACAGAGCAGGACCACACTGGATAATCAGACAACATGAGAATAGGAATACTAAGATGACACCAATGACCATTCGAATCTTCCATCCCCACGCTGAGATCAGAGTCCAAACCCACTCCATGAAGGACCAGCTTCCCTTGTCTACATGTATGGAGTCCGAAATCTTGTGCAACTTAGAGATCGCCTCGTAAACTGTTGGAGCATTATTAGGAATAAAGACACAGCAGCTCGATTGGATCATTCTGCATACCCCACCTCGATCTGCAAGTATAACATCTAGAACCATACGGTTCTGTAATGTCATGAGCCTATCCGCCTGAAGCTCAGCTGTCAGATTGCTAAGGGCACCAGCAGTTTCGGTAATAGTAGATTCAACTACCCGTGTTAGCTGACGTATGTTTCTACTATTGGCCATAGGCCCCCAGAACGGAAGGAAGCCTTTGAAGAAGTCTCCAGCTTCCTGGCCAGCGGTATCTTCCTTGCTGAAAACACCTCTTGCTACTCTTGTTCTGTGGTAATCCGGTGAAGCAGTGTATGTCGGAGGCAACAATCGAGCAATATAACATGATCCTGAGAAGTCGGCAGGCAACCATGTATAAGTTCTGTCTCGACAAATGAAGTAGGTACCCCTAGCAGTGAGGAAGGCAGGGGAGGAGTTAGCCGAAAACACATAAGTCTCTACGCACTCACTCCTCCCTAGCTGAGCTCTCGGATTTCTTCCATTACCTTGCAGACAGACCTGACCTCGGTGAGGTACGACCCAGATTGGAGTTGAGCTTCTACGCTTGTTTTCTCCTAAACTAAGGCGATACTCTGAAGTATTCCAACTTAAATATACTCGCAATTCGTCTCTAGGGTAAGATGGAGTATTATTGACGTCCTTGACCATGTCAATAATTCCCTGGACTAAGGCTTTGTTGGCAGAGTTATATTTAGTGGAACGTGGTGGACGTGGAGGATAGGTTTCAAGGGCATAAGCAAAGATGGTTTGAAGGGCCTGAAATGATCCATTGTAGCTGTAAGGCAAAACCAAATAGGGAATACCTTTATCCATAGTGTGAGGTATCAAGCCACACACCCAGCAGTCTGTAGTGTTAACTACCAGTTGGTGTTGATGCAAGAGCTGTACAAAAGTGTTATTAATGAATTCTGAGCGTCGGGCTTGTTCATGTTCTGGAAATGAGTGAAAAGAGTGTATAGAAGAAACAGTAGAAATAGCTGGATCAAGGGGAGGCACTGTAGAAACTGGCACGAAAATCAAATTTATGCTAAAAACAATTCCACCCACCAATGTTGCTAAAACAATCAAAAATGTAACGGCACATTGCATCAAGAAACATTTGCTGTGAAGAATTCTATTTAGTCTGTTTCTGCGAACGTAAATCACATTTTCTCGTTGCAGCGCAGGAAGTTCCATCTTCTACAATCCGCTCGCGACCACTGATGATGTGTACGTAGATGAAAATGCCTCTGTCAGTCCTGGGAGTTCCCAAAACTAACAGAAAGATCGACCTTGTGTCAGATCCCTGCAAATTCAAACTAGGCACACAGCCACGACCCTACGGCTACCCAGACGGCAAGGCAATTAAAAAAACAATAGACAATAGCAAACTTCCTGGCTGAAAAGCAAAAGTTCAATATATATATATATATGTCAAAATCACAATATGCAGTTGCCTGCTTTATTTGTCCGTTTTATGGCTTCTAAGGTTGTATCTCTTCTTCGCTGGTACTGTTTGATCGGAAAATAGTGTATCACTAGCAGTTGTTGTAGAGTTTAAGTTCGCAGATGGCAAAGTTTCTTTTGATGCTGGAGACAAATGTTCAATGTTCAAAGCAGTCTTTTCAGGAGGAGAGTCAAGTTTCAAAGTGTCAGTAATCAAATCGGCATCGCTGAAAGGGACAAATTTCGGAGTTATTTCAGATTCGGAGGCACCAATTCCCTTCTTCACCCAGTCGTCGTAGGGCAGCGGCAGTGGAACACGCTTTACATGAGAAGCGTGGATCCAGTGCTTGCGGCCAGCAACACGTACAGCTGTCCTCGTCGTCAGCAGGACCTGGAAGGGGCCGATGTAGCGAGGCTGAAGATTCTTTGTCCTCGCGAAGTTCCGGACCACAATGAAGTCACCCGGTTTCAGTTGATGCCCTGGACTCTCCGGAGGATTTGGTAGTGCATCAAAAACCTGTTGATGAATAAGACTTAATTTAGCAGTCAAGTCGTAAAGGTAGTCTATCAACATAGGATATTCAATGGAGCAAAACCTTTTAGGCCTTGGCACACCCCAGATATTTGCTGGGCGGCCAAACACAATCTCATATGGAGAAAGCCCTATTCTAGAATGCACTGTTGCTCTCGTTGATAACAAAGCCAAGGGAAGTGCGTCTGGCCAAGCCAAACCTGTGGATGCTTGTATTTTGGCTATTTTAAGCTTGAGGGTGCCATTGTAACTTTCGACTAAACCAGCAGACTGGGGATGGTTCGCACTATGAAATTTTTGTTTCAATCCTAGACCAGCACACACACTCTGCATAACTTTCCCTATAAACTCACTTCCGTTATCTGACCATACAATCCGTGGCATTCCGTACCTAGGGAAAAATTCTTTTAGAAGAATTTTGGCAGTAGATAGAGCAGTGTTGTCCTTTAGTGGGTATGCTTCTATCCACCTGGAAAAAGCACAAACTACCACCAGGACGTATTTTAAATTGTTGCAGCGTTCCATGTGAATGAAGTCTAACTGAATCACTTCAAAGGGACAGGAAGGAGGAGCAAAATGACCAGCTGGAGTTGGAGTTCCCTTGCCAGGATTATGCATCAAGCACACCATACAATTTTTCACCACTCTCTCTGCACACTTACTGATTCCCTCATTCTTCCAGACCGGAGCTAACATCTTACATATCCCTTTAGAACTTATGTGCGCCACTCCATGCGCCATCGTCACTACTGCAAGCACATACGCATCAGGCAACATCCAACGCTGCTGTTCTGTCAAATCGATCCAACATCCATTCAAGTCCAATTTGGCCGTACTTTCTCTCCATACGCGTTTCTCTTCCTCAGTCGCTTCTTTCTGAATCTCTTTCACACTTTCCATTGTGTCCTCACACATTCCAGACTCAGCAATCCATCTTGCAGACGTAGCAACATACATTCTACTCATCATGTCTCTAGCTGTTTGTTTAGCGGTTTCATCAGCAAAGGCATTTCCACGACCAACATCATCTGTGATTGCTTTATGAGCACTGCACTTCACAATCGCAACTTCAGTCGGTAAGGTTAGAGATTCCAACAAGTCGTTAACTAGCTGACCATGCTGAATCTTAGTCCCATGGGACGTAATGAAACCCCTTTCTCTCCACAAACGGCCAAAACTATGGGCCACGCCAAATGCGTACTGACTATCTGTAAACACATTCACTCTCTTTCCCTCAGCTAAAACACACGCTCTCGTTAGAGCTATTAATTCTGCAGCTTGGGCAGAATTCTGACTCACTCTTGCAGTCTCCACAATCGTCTTCAAAGTTGTTACCGCGTAGGCAGCAGTCACGTCACCATTCTCCAATTTAAAACATGACCCGTCCACATACAGCGTACCCTCCGGGTCGGATAGAGGAGTATCCCTCAAGTCGATGCGACCTTTTGTCTCTTCCTCCGTTCTAAAATAACAGTCATGTGGCTCAGAATCACTCGACTCTTGATCAGTCGGCAACAATGTTGCTGGATTCAATACATTGCATCTTTTGATCTGAATATGACTCGCTAATAACGTCAACTCGTAACCAGATAATCTCGCACTAGTAAGGTGTTGTGTCTTCGTTCGGTTCATGAGTGTATCCACTGCATGAGGAACCATGACCACTAGCATATTGTTCATCACCAAACCAGCAGATTGCCGAATGGAAGCTGCAGCTGCCGCTGTAGCTCTCAAACAACTAGGCAACGCTCTAGCTACCGGATCTAATGTTGATGAGAAATACGCACAAGGGCGTTGTTTATCACCAAACTTCTGTGTCAGAACACTCAACGCGCAACCTTCTCTTTCGTGAACGTAGAGCGTGAATGGCTTGCTATAATCAGGTGTACCTAATACAGGAGCTGAACACAGTGCTTTTCGTAATTCAATAAAACTCTCTTGACATTCATCAGACCATGGCACCGGACTCGGAACATTTTTCCCAGTCAAAGCTACCAAGGGTTTCGCTAAAAGTGAAAAATTTGGAATCCACTGCCTACAGTAGGAGGTAATACCTAGAAAGGCACGTACTTCCCTCTGTGTGCGTGGAACACTCATCTGCATAATTGCTTTTATTCTCTCTGGGGTCAACTTCCTTCCCTCCTTTGATAAGAGGTGACCTAGGTAGGTTACTTCTTGGCAGCAATATTGCATTTTGGAAGGTGACACCTTATGATTCAAATTAGACAAATGATGCAATAGTGAAATTGTAGCTGCTTTGCAAGTTTCCTTGTCATCGGCAGCCACTAAAAGGTCGTCTACGTACTGTACTAGGGCAGAACCTGGAGGAAGGACAAAAGAATCTAGCTGACTTTTTAAAGCTTGACTGTAAATGGATGGACTCTCACAGTAGCCTTGTGGAGCGCGTTTAAATCTGAAACTGCGACCTCCTAAACAGAAGCCGAAAATATCCCTACTTTCTTCAGCTATCGGAATGCTGAAAAAGGCATTCTTAAGGTCTATAACTGAGAACCACGTAGCTGTGGCAGGAATCAATGTTAACAAGGCAGTAATGTCTGGCACTACAGGAAACTGCGGAATTACAATCTTATTAACTTCTCTAAGGTCTATGACAAACCTATAGACTGGAGGTTTTGTAGGATCAGTTTGTTTCAAGATCGGTAATACAGGACTGTTACAGACATTTCCTCCAGTTTCTTCAACCACACCTTTCTTAATCAAATCTTGCACAATTAGTAAAAGTGCACGCTCACCTTCACTCGATATTTTATATTGAGGAATTCTTGGAAATTTTACATTCGCTTTCAAAGTTACTACATACGGTGGAATTTCTAGTAGACCTACATCATTGGGACCAGTCGCCCAAAGAGAATCAGGGAGTGAACGTAGCTCCGGCGGGAGTGCGTCCATTGACAAGTACATCGGAGAGGTGAGTCTTTTACCCAAAGTAAGCTGTACTCCTTCCGGAGAACAATACAATGTCGCATATAGTCGTTTTAACAAATCTAAACCAAGCAGATTTTCATTACAACCTGTCGTCAAAATCAGGGGTGCTTTCAATTGACACGGTCCAACAGAAATAGACAAAGGACCAGATATCGGATTGTACACAGGGGCGCCTGAAAAACCTACGGAAACATTTGTTGAGCCAGACAAAGGTGCGCCAGGGAGTTTCGCATGCATGATAGAACTTTTCGCGGCACCAGTATCCAACAGAAACGGTTCGATTACACCTGATGTTGCTACTGCGACATAAGGCCCACTCTGATTCACTGGAACTGATACTACTCCCTCTCTCTGTCCATGGCTGTCCTAGTACCTATTTTGCTGGAATCCCTCATCAACTTCACAATAATCCTCAACAAGATATTGCTGAGATCTATTTTGCTGAGCTGACTGTACATTTCGTTGATCAAAGTGATTAGAAGGACGATCATTCGTTTGCGGAGGCATAGCACCTCGCCCTCGACCTCTAGAATTTTGCGCATAACCACCACGACCTCTCTGGGCTGCTGCTGCATTATTTTGCGCTAAGATCGGACATTCATTTTTATAGTGACCCTCTTTCTTGCAGTACGCGCACTGATTCCACTGATATTGAGGCCTTGATGTGCTATAATCTGTCCTTTGATATGAGTTTTGCTGTGTATTAGTCTGATTCGTACGAGGCGGATACGCCTGCTGTAAAAGAACTTTAGTTTTTAAATCTTTCGTTTTCTTCTCTGATTTCTCCTTTTCCTCTTTATCCCTATTTTCGTAGTACTGTGCAGTCGCAAGTATTTGCGCTGTCGTAGATACAGCCCACGCACTTTCTGAGTCTTTCAATTTATTGCATAATTCAGGTAACAAATTATGCACAAATTTATCGACAAAGAGTCTCTGTCCTCCTTCTGTGCTCATATCCTGACCACTATGATCTACAAAAGTCTCTTCGAACCTCGTGAAGAAGTCGGAGACACTTTCGTCTTTCTTCTGTCTACACGCTGACAACTTGTCCCAATTGACACGCAATGCTGGCATCAGAGTCTTCATTAAATCAATTATTCTACCTGGCAGATTAGCAATCAAAGGTTCGGGTTTCGCACCACCTATTTGTTGAGCATCTGCTGCAGTGATAGCTGCCCAATCACCACCTAAAGCAGCCTGATGATCCTCTCTACGAATTTTAGCCCACACTGGTTGCGGAACTACATTACCAAACAACATATCAATGTCGGCTAAGTTCATTATACAAGCCTCAACTGTCTGTGTCAATTCCTTGTAATATCCGGCTGGATTCTTACGTGGATCTGGCAAAGCCTGTTTCACTGCTAACACTTCTGCTCGCTTCCATGGAATATGTATCCATACTCTCTGGAACTGTGCTGGAGCAGCTGCAATACCTGCATTATCATCACGTTGTACTGCTTCGCGCCAAATTGGAGGAACCTCCCTCATAGGATATTGGCGACTTGGCTTCACTTTACCTTTTTCTAAATCTCTCGGCGAACGAAGAGATGGATCATTCCTAAAACTCAAAATAAGTTCCATCGCTTCCTGTATTTTATCACCCACTATCATTCCTGCAGCAAACTCTTTTTGAACCTTAATTAAATCTTCCAAATCTGATTCGACATCGTCTTCTTCTATTTCCTCACGTAACAACGAGCACATCTCGTCGAAGACGTATCGTTGCGTTGGCTCTCCCCATTGCATAAATGTCTCTAACACATCTCTCGTATTATATCTTCTAACTTTCGTAATCCATCTGAGAGCCATGGAGTCTAAAACTCCCCGTTCTTCAGTACTTGGAAGCTGACTCCGTCTCTGAACAGAGTCAGGAGTAGGAGTCTTAATCAAGGTTTTATATATAGGAGACAGCATATTAGTAACAGAATCAGTGATTCTTCGACGAACAGAAAGTGGAGTTAGTACACTCGCAGACATAGAGAATGCAGTAGAGGTAGGAATAGATGACGAAACAGTAGGAGTATCGAGAAAAATAGTTTGAGGACCAGTAGGTACAGTGGTAGGTATAGGAGCTGGCAGTGCGGGAAGAGGAGGAGCTGTAGGAACATGTACATTTACCACAGGAAGTATAGGAACTTGATTCTGAGGAACAGGAGCAGGAACACCAGGTTGTCCAGCAACCGGCAATTGAACATTCGGGATGAGTGGAGCCGTAGCACCTTGTGCATACGGTGGAGGTGAACGTAACAGATAAGATAGCAGAGGATCGTTTTCGGAATCCTCCAGTGTCTTAGCCATTTTCGATGGCAAGGCAGGATAGCACTTGTCAATCGCTAAGTTATGCTCTCTAATGGCTACATCTATGGCCTTCTCACACTCGTTAGCCTGCAACTGTTTAGTCGCTTGCTCTAGAGTTAACTCTTCTTGTTCTTTTTGCTCTTTCTTCAACCTTTTCATTTCTCTCTGTTTGGATTCTTTCCGCCAATAACGAAAAGAGTCAAACATTGCCGGCCGGGCTTTCTTCCTAAACAATTTCGCTTCTAAGTTGTCGAGAATCTCTTGTTCAAAACTACCATGCAGTGGCCAACTAAGGACACCATCCTTCTTACAATAACGGACCCATATCTCATTATAAGTTATAGGACCCACACCATACTTACAGTATAAATCATATAGGGGAGTCCCAATCGGAGGAACCAGACAAGAGTCCTCTAATTGTGAGTCACTGTTGCAACTAAAACAAGACAATATTTTCCGACTTACCATTTTCAGTCCGGAACACAAAACAAACAAACACGAAACAAATTGTGCACTTGAACCAAGAACTTAGGCCTACCAAAAACGAACTGATGTATCGATACCCAAAACTAAACCAAATAGATTATCGTAATTAGAACAACCAAAGATAATCTTACAAAACCAAACCAAACCAAGAACCGATCAAGGATTTTTAACAATCCTCACAAAAGTAACTAACCAGCTAGCTATCACTAAATACTTAACTGAGTCACTGAAGA
Organism: Lissotriton vulgaris; assembly: GCF_964263255.1. Lineage (NCBI taxonomy): Eukaryota > Metazoa > Chordata > Amphibia > Caudata > Salamandridae > Lissotriton > Lissotriton vulgaris. The sequence goes on from NW_028241565.1 coordinate 204,111, forward strand.
CGTCACCAAGGAGAAACCCGTCACGTTTCGCCGTACTAAGGACTGCACCACTTCGGGTCCAAGACAGGGCGACGGTCAAGGCAACGGCCCACTGCAGCCGTCCTGAACGGGAATCCTCGTGGAAGAGAACTTCAGGGCCACTTTTGCGATATGCCGGGATCGATGAAGTGGGGCGCCTCCCTCAGGAATCTTCACACGAAGCTTCTCGAACTCTTCAGGCTTTTGGACCGGTACCGAATGACGTCGCCCCACGTTGGGCGCCAATTGGAGTTCTGGACTTTTTGGTTCCGTCCAGAGGTGTCAGGGTACAACACCCAAAGACCCCGGAGTCCCACCTGCCTTGGTGCACAAATGAACAGAAACACGGGCTTCTCGATGGTGGCGTCAAAGACCAAAGGTTTATTACTGCAGGGACACAGAAGTCATAGATACTACACACGGGCAGTAACCAGGAGCCTGTTCGATTTGCACAAAGTGGGTTGCTCCTTATATACCAAAAATTGTGCTCTAGGCAAATATTTCACATGTCGGTACATTCCCAAACCTTTTGTGTCTCTAAACAATAAATATTTGGCGTTACACAGGAACTGTCGATAATATCTGATACCAAACATCACGAAGAGGGGTTCCCACCAGTCCATCACAATCCCTTGTCAATATTGTATTCAGGAGCCGGACCGCCTCATCGTAAAGTTCGTTACCTCCCCCTAATAAAGGCCCAGAAGGAAAGGAGCAGAGCCAGGTGCAGAAGATAGAAAAGCGGGATAAGAGATGTTTGTGGGTTGTAAATGGGCAAGGCTACCGGCTTCGGCCGCCTAATCATGATCAGGTACAATGGACACGAAGACCAGTTTGGCAGGACTGGCCTCGGGCAGAGGAGGCAGCCTTTGTCGAGTCATGCAGCTACAGCGTGATCTGGTTTAAGGTGCACGTGTCACATAAGAGGTGAATCTCCGGCTAAAGCTACGTGTCCTTAATCACAGTGGAGTGAATGAAATGATCAGAGGCTATTGCATATGTGAGGGCAAGGAACCACAAAATGGCGGCCATGACTAAGATGGATGCCGTGTGTATATCAGAAATGTGTCGGTGGAAGGAGTGCTCTTGCTCGTAGCGTAGCGAAAACACTAGGATATACTAAATGGATCATTTGCGGTTCACTGATATCATTTTTATGTATTTCCGACAAACTTGAAAACACGGGTTCAAGTTGTCAAGGAACCGTCACGGAACCTCAGAGCCAAAGCCAGGCAAAAACCACCACTCTAGTCAGGGCAAGGGAGTTACATGCCAAGATAACCCCTGCTCACCTCCTTGGTAGGTTGGCACAAGCAGTCAGGCTTATCCCAGAGGCAATGTGGAAAGCGTTTGCGCCACACACACACAGCAGCAAAACACTAGGCTAACCACAAAAAGGAACACCACACAAGGTTATATATAAAAATAGCCTTTGTATTACCATAAACAACATTAGATCATAATCACACAATTACACTGTGCCAACTTGCACTGGGCAGTATTTACTGGGGATTATAAACACATGGCAGTGCCACGTGGGCCACTATCAGAATCAGCACTTAGTAGAAATAGCACTTAGAATAACTGTAGCACAAAATAACAATTGTAGAACACAACCAGTAACCACTGGTAAAAGGTTGGTACACACTACGCAATACTAATCACCTTAGGCATAGATCACGCAGGGAAACCTAGACTCACTAGTATTACCTTTACTAGGCAAAACAACCTCCTAACCATAAAAACACAGTTAGAGGTATCACAGGCATAAAGGCATTGCATATTCCGCATAAATCACATTTAGGCAATTATCTGCATAAACACAGTAGGCAATCACCTTGCACAGAATCACATTAGGCATAGACAGTGCGCCCCTGGTGGGGGCACAACATAGGTACACTGTCCCCAGGCCAACTGGCCTCTCAAAGGGCACCAACGCCCTATGTCCAAAAGTCAGGGCAGTCGCAAGCAACAACGCAAAAGACCAGGCCTAAACGTAGCAGCTGCCCACTACTTGCTGGGCAGCTGTGAAATCACAAAGCACATGTCCCCTTGAAATGAAGAACCTTAACGGTGCAGCTGCCCACTACTTGCTGGGCAGCAGGGAAAGTAAACTGTGGCAGGGGGCTCTCACTGGCCCTCAGGACAATTTGCGCCACACGCTGGAGCCATCTGGCTCTAAAGACAAATAGCAACAAACAAGCACTAACACTACAGTGCCTCTGGGCCCCACTGGGACTCTTCAACACAATCTGCCTCCACGTTGCAGTGGCCCGCTACGGTGGCTCCACTGACGGAAACTTGGCCCCAGCAATGGGGACGGTCTAGTCTTCATGTTGGAGTCCCACTCTGGGGACTCGGAGAACAATGGCCCCCACACGTTGGAGTCCCGCTCTGGGGACTCGGAAAACAATGGCCCCCACACGCTGGAGTCCCACTCTGGGGACTCGGAAAACAATGGCCCCCACATGTTGGAGTCTCGCTCTGGGGACTCGGAGCTTCACTCACCGGTCGGTTGCGGGGACTCTTCTCCGGCGCTGCTCTGTCCCTCGCAGCTCCCGGCGGTTCTCCACTTGCTCCCGGCCTCGCCCTGGCACAGCGCGGCTGGGAGCGTTCACTTGGGTTGTCCTTGCGGCGTCTCCTCTTCCTGCTTGCGGCCACACTTCTCCCAGCACCGGGACGTCCTGGGAGGCGGGGTAGGGACCCGTCCTCCCTCTCCTCCGCACTGCAACTTCCTCCTTGTCACGCGGCCCCGCCCACAACCAGGCAGGGCCGCCTAGCTTCCGGGTCGCAATGGCAGCGGCTCAGCAACGTTTTCAACACTCCTGGGCTGCGGCGGTGATACGGGGTAGGCTCCCGATTAAAGATGCGGTCCCTGGCCGGGTGGGCACCCGCTAGGGGTTTTCGAGGCACGACAAGGTCCCTGGTGGGGTGGGCACCCTCTAGGGTTTTCAGAAATCAGCAGGGACACCTAAAAACCAGCAAATATGCAGGGTGGGCACCCGCGCAGGGAATACCGACGCAGGGGGAGCTCCACGGTGCAGCTCCTCGCTGTAGTTGAAAACAGAAGCGCCTGCTCCTCCTGGCAGCACAACAAGGGGTTCTTTATGGAAGTAAAAACAAAGCACTTCCCAGGCGCTTCAGTCCAAGAACAAGTCTTTCAGCAGGCAGTGGGGCAAAGGCTGGGCCCAGGGGCCAGCTCACAGGGCCCTCCAGCAGGGAGGTAGGCCCCAGTGGCGGTTCCTCCTGGTGTCCAGCAGAAGCAGCAGGCCCCCCTTCAAGGCAGGATCAGAGAACCTTTTTCATGGGGTCGCAGCCCCTTTTTAGGTCGAAGGCCTAAAAGGCTGCGCTTGCGCAGTCTTAGGCCGGAGATTTAATGAGTCTGAGTAGCGCCGAAGGTCCCGCCTCCGTGCCTCATCTCTCCTTCATTGGCTGGCTTCCTAAACGGAGGCCAGCCATTGGAGGAGAGATGCGTCACTCCAAACAAGCTCCGTCCTTTTCGGATTTGGGGGCGTAATTTTTGATGTTCTTTAGACAGTGACGTTGTCCGTCACTCAGAACATCAAAACCACGCCCCCAAATCCGAAAAAATCTCGGAGCTTGTGTCCGCCATTTTCGATCCTTCGCAGTGAAGGTAAGATCGTGGCTGTTTCCCTCCGTGCCTTCTTCCCCCTGTCTGTTTCCCGCCCCCCTCCCGCTCTCCGTGTATTTTCGCTGTCCGTGTGTGTGTTTCCCGCCCCCTGTTTGTTTCCCGCCCCCCTCCCGCTCTCCGTGTATTTTTGCTGTCCGTGTGTGTGTTTCCCGCCCCCCTCCCGCTCGTGTGTGCATTTCAGAGCAGATACCCGCATCATGGTACGAGTTATGATAATGCTTGTTATAGCTTCATCTCGAGTTGGTCAGTGTCATGTGACGGAGAGAAGCAGGCTCTTAAAAGCCAGGCACAGCCGTCAACCTCTGTGAAAAGCTTTCGGAGGTGTAACAGTTACCTGCTGCCCAGTATACTATGCCAGCACTGGTATTGCACAACTTTAACCTGTTCAAATTGTAGACAACGGCCCTGCCACGGCTTAACAGAAAACCCAATTTAGTTGGAAATGGTATGCGCACTTGCCTCACCAAACATGGCGACACAATCTAGTCATCTCGAGACCTCGATCCTTTACTGTTTCAATTCAAACACTGTCACAGCACTTGCACCACGCACGCATTGTCGCAGGATTTTGACGAAACCTGAGCTAGGTGCGCACGTGCACACGGCTCGTTCCTTCTGTTCTTTCCCTGCCTGGTTTATCTTCTAAAGTCATAAGAAACGGGGCTCCAGCGTAGGGCATACACCGCGGTCAGCATTTGAGCGGAGGACGCTCTATCTGTCTCAGCTAGCGCTGGATTCCCGGTTCCGTCATAAGCACGCACCGGAGACGCTGAGGCTCATGCGCAGTTTTCGGCTTCCTCCTTACCATATGTGCAGTGTGGCTGTGCCGGGCCGTGGGTTGAGGGCAGAGAGACCACAAACCATAATAGCGCAAGCCGGGTAGAGAGCACGAGAAGCCAACAGCGCCGCCGCCATGGGGAAGAAACAGAAAGGAAAGAACGAGGACAGGTAACCACTGTCCAAGTAGATCTCCTCTGACTTTAGCCTCCCTCATCTTGACCGTAGCCTTCCCAATCACCCAAGCTTCGCAGGCAGTGGCAGCCTGTCTGTTCCTCCCTACTGCGTTAGGGGATGATTACATCCTAATGCTTTTAGCACACGTTTGCCTCTCTCTGCTGATCTTTAAGTCCCCACCCTATACGAGGACTATCGACATGCGGCCGAAAAAGTTCATATGAAATATTTAGATTATCCAAGTCCTCATAGGTGACGTAGACACATATGATAGCATTAAATGAATAGAAACCATACGTTACAAATTTGGTTAAAGTAAATCAAGATCTCACTGATAGTGTCCACACTCGTGTTATAAGCGTCGAAACTGGTATTAAACATCTTGACCGCGGTGTGAAATGAATGATCGTGCACCTTTGAGACCGTTCAGTGTCTAAACCTTGGACCGAGACAAGTGCTTATTATTTTAAGCGGCGTTTTTTTATTGGCAAAGTTGCCTAAACGCAGTGTGATAGGCTCTGGATCTTGTCAGAGTCGTGCATAATCCTGCTCTCGCTTTAAAATGTAATTTTGCTGTCGTAGGAGCGAGCAAATGGAGTCAATTGAACGTGTGCCTGGAACGATTGCTTTATCTTGTTTGGCAGTTATAATATGAGACAGATTTCTTCATGGGGTTAATAATATATAACCATTTGCTGGGTACACAATTATTTGCTGGACTCACTGTTACAATGCCGTCAGCGTCTACAGTGTGCCCGAGAAACAGTTTGTGGGAGAGTGGTTTTGTATGAAAGTAACCAATAGTAAGATTACCAATGTGCAGGTGATATTTGATTTTAGACCTTATGGGGGCTACATTGGCTTAGTGTGACAGCTTTTCCCCCCAGCTCTTTTCATTCATGCTACTAATTATTGTAAAGTCTGACATTCGTGAGATTTTCGATTATTGAGTGAAGTAAGCCAGACTGTGATGAAGTTGCTGTACGTCTTTTAGGTCTTGCTTGCGCTGTCTTTTTTTTTAACTAACCTCATATACCCTCACTGTCTGGCCCACCCCTTTACTTCCACCCAACAAATCTTACCCTATATACACTTGCTTCACAGTTTCCACCGTACCATGTACCTCCACCCACCCCGCTCCTGCCATGTGTTTGCCTGCCTCACCGTCTGTACCACCCCTCTACCTCCACCCACCCCTCTCCTGCCCTCGGACCCCACCTGCCTCAGTCTGTTCCACCCCTCTACGTCTTGGGTACCTCTAGCCTCCCCTCAGCCCCACCTCACCTGCCTCGGAGCCTGTGCCTCGCCTCACCTACTCTCCACCTCACCTGCCTCGGAGCCTGAGTGAGAAAAGTTCCATTAATAGGTTGTCGATTTCGCACGATTTACAGCCCTGAGCTGCAAGTATGTGAAATCCTGAAATTCTGGCGCCTAGGATGTGCTTGCAGTTTCTGCTAGAGGTGGACCCCACATTTTAAAGGACAATTTGCATAGCCTGGAAGATTGGATTTTCAGTAGAGAGCGCCATTAAAAGCATGCACTCCAAAAGATCATTAATTTGGGCTTTATATTGCGAGTAGGCTTTACCACTATTGACTAACACAAGCAGTTCAAAAGCATAGCTTTGGCAGTAGCTGGTGAGCTTCCCTCTAACACAGCAGGTGCAGCATGAGTTTAGGGGGAGTGCTTGCTTCCCCGCGCACACAATCGGGACAGTATAAGCAGAGCAGGGTCAAAACAAAACACATACACACAAGCATACACGCACACACACACACACATGTTAGAATACAGCCAGCAGGAGTGCAAGTTTTCTTCACTCACACGCAGATCAGCAGTACAATAAAGACAGCAGCGCAGTTTCCCTCACACACAGACTATGTCCCTATATCGCCCCAATACTCGGATCACTACATCGGCTACTGATTAGGAAGATAATTATCTTCACATCCTTCCTTATGATCCACTCCTTTATCCATTCCTCATCTCCTACGTTTATGGCAACTAAATCGCACTTCCTTCTAGTGATAAACTCATAGTAGAAATCCTAGTATGGTGGGGATTGAGAATAGAGTGTTCTCCTTCACTGCTGCTCATGGATGGACCTCTCTCCCCCTTCAGTTTAAAGTTATCTTTCAGTCTTGTCCATCTTCCATAGTAAGGTTTATACAAGCAAGCAAAACCGCGGTACTCTTTTTCACTAGTGTTCTGTTTTTCTTCGAATCACGAGAGCCTGTTGTAGCTCAACCCAAGTTTGACTATTGTGTGCAACATTCCGTTTCATCAGTTCATGCTCTTTATCCCCATCTCCCAGTTGCACCATTTTAGGCACAGTTACACGCTCAAACGTAACCGGTTTCAGTTCACTGAAGAGGAACCTTCGGGCCATCCCAGGACAAACAAAGGGGGTGGGTAGGCTGAAGGGAAAAGGCGAGAAGTGGGTGTCACTGAAACAACTTGGATTCCAGCAGATCCCTTAAACCTTGGCTTCGAAGGGTGTGAGGATGTGCTAAGTAGTGTCCTTACCACCCCTTGATGCTTTTGCTTTTTTTTTATATATGGGAACACAACACACATTCAAAGTGAATGTTTCCTACAATTTTGTTATGTTATTGTTCCACCTTTCTGGCCAGTTTTTGACTCTTCTGAATAGAAAATGTACTTTGATTTGGATGAAATTATCTATTGAATGTTTGTTTGCGAAAAGGAACAATTGATATGTACCAGACAAAAGAGGCTTTGCTTAATTTAAGACCGAGTAAAACTCAGGTCTAAACATAGCTTGAAATTGTTTTTGTTTAGCCCGGAGGCTCCTTCACAACATTTTAATGGTGTTGGAGGTTGTAAGAAGTTGGTAAACTGATAATCATCTGAATCCGGTAATCCAATGATACAAGAGGGTTTTTTAAAGCTGAATACCACCAGGGAAGCACACTAAAAGTGTATGAAGAGATGAGTCTTCAACTACTTACTGAATTTTGTTTTGCTTCCCTGCCCCCTGGCCGTGCTTGCTTCCCTGCCCCCTGGCCGTGCTTGCTTCCCTGCCCCCTGGCCGTGCTTGCTCCCCTGCCCCCTGGCCGTGCTTGCTCCCCTGCCCCCTGGCGGGCTTGCTCCCCTGCCCCCTGGCTGTGCTTGCTCCCCTGGCTGTGCTTGCTCCCCTGCCCCCTGGCTGTGCTTGCTCCCCTGCCCCCTGGCTGTGCTTGCTCCCCTGCCCCCCTCGCTGTGCTTGCTCCCCTGCCCCCCTCGCTGTGCTTGCTTCCATGCCCCCCTCGCTGTGCTTGCTTCCATGCCCCCTCGCTGTGCTTGCTCTCCTGTGTGTGTATGTGGCTCTGGGTGTGTATGTGGCTCTGTGTGTGTGTAGGGCTCTGTGTGTGTGTGTAGGGCTCTGTGTGTGTGTGTAGGGCTCTGTGTGTGTGTGTAGGGCTCTGTGTGTGTGTGTGTGTGTAGGGCTCTGTGTGTGTGTGTAGGGCTCTGTGTGTGTGTGTGTAGGGCTCTGTGTGTGTGTGTAGGGCTCTGTGTGTGTGTGTAGAGCTCTGTGTGTGTGTGTAGGGCTCTGTGTGTGTGTGTAGGGCTCTGTGTGTGTGTGTAGGGCTCTGTGTGTGTGTGTAGGGCTCTGTGTGTGTGTAGGGCTCTGTGTGTGTGTGTAGGGCTCTGTGTGTGTGTGTAGGGCTCTGTGTGTGTGTAGGGCTCTGTGTGTGTGTGTTGGGGGGGGCTCAGTGTGTGTGTGGCTCTGTGTGGGTGGTTCTGTGTGTGTGTGGCTTTGTGTGTGTGTGGCTCTGTGTGGGTGTAAATGCAATAGGTCATGCATTTGCGAGCGATTAAGCTATTGGCATTGTAAATGACAATGCCATTTATTTATGATTTAAAAAAAAAAAATGTCATGAGCAATGCCAATAGCTCTACCTTTTAATAATGCCGAGACCATTGCATTGTAAATGCTTGTTATACACATTTGTCCTTAGTCTCCTAGCACAGGGCGAAGGGAAAACCAGATGCAACTGGTTTTGGAGCACTTTGTTGTGCTCAGCCCCTCTCCCTATTCACAGGGCAAGCTAGGGACATCAGACGCACCACAGGGGGCGGAGCAAGCATTGTGGAGGGAAGGCACAGCCTATTCAGGTTCCAGGTGCACTCCTCCCTCCCATCTACATGCAGATCTCCCCATTCACCACCGGGCAGACCCATCCTGACTCCTGGAGCCAGGCACACCAGCCAGCTCCAGCCAATCACAAGCCAGACAGGCCAATTCACATCTACTGCACAGATATGCCAACTTCTAGAAGTGGCACTTCTACACCAGACACATTAATCTGTGCACACCGTCGCGCAGCATTTAATCTCACGAGTTCGCACATACCAAACTCGCCCCTGCACTCCCCACACATCAGGAACTACCATGGACACACACATTCCCCATGCATTCCTATGGGAGGGCAGGCCCATCTCACCCCACGCACTCAGACTGCGCACGCACTTCACACTGGGACACAGTGTTAATGTGCGCAGAAGCCAAAAACAACTAACACCAGGTCACATATAAAAGCAAAAAGTTTAGGGGTAAACCTGCCAAAAGGGCCAAGTCCAACAATACTGAAGTGCACCTCCAGTCCTGCGGGCAGGCCTATGAAGCAGCACACCCTAGAGCAGCAGTGACTCTGTCACTGAGGTCACAGATCCTGGAGAAGGGCCGGCTCTAGGGCGGTGCGACAGGTGTGACTGCACCGGGCACAGACTTTGGGTGCGGCCATACTGTGGCAAGTATATTATGGTTCTAAAAGCACTTGCTGCCTCTTTCCTGGCCTCCAACAATTTTCAGAGACAATTAAAATGTAATGATAACGCTGCTGACCAATGTTCTTCCTAGAGAAAGAGAGAGATCAGAGTTTTGTCTAGTGAAAGTTTTGACTCATGAAAACGCACCGCATATGGTTAATGTGCCTGCTGCAAAGAACAAGTGCCATGCAGATTACAAAGTGCACATAATGTAAATAGGTCAGTGGGTCACTGCTTTTGTCAGAGAGATCCTTTTGTTACTTGCATTATATAAGTAAAAATCCTGTAAAAGCAAAATCCCTATTTGTAGGAAGGTGGCTACCTGACTATGGTTACCCCAGATTTTTTGCCTTGTGTTTAGCTGGTTTTCGACTTAGTTGGCCTGGTTCCCTGCTAATCAGGGCCCCAGGCTATCTGCTCTCTCTGTTAAATGGATTCCATGTACCCTAGGTGCATAACTAGATTGGCTTGGGTCACCTTATCAGCCCCTGTACAGAGCACTATAGGTGCCCAGGGCATAGGTGCATCCAAGGCCTACCAGGGGCTGCAGCATAACTTTTGCCACCCCTGGCTGGCTATCTAAAATTGATACAACTGGCTGATCACTCAGCTGGGGCAAGGTGGTGTAATCACCCCTTGCTTAGATATAGTATGCCTATATCTAAACCTATCTGGACATATATATACCTATCAGTCACTCCTATGGCAGGCCTTAACAATCCTGGAGGCAGAGTGCTTGGTTTTATGTGAGATGGTGCTCTAGCTAGCATGAGCTGAGCCTGTCTGCAGCTGTCGGGACCAATTCCCTAAGCTGTTCCGGGATAATGCCATACCATATACTATTAAGTGCATTATAATCCTCGCGGTTATATGTCAACTTTGGTTTGGCTTTATCAAAACATGTCGTGTAAGGTGTCATACGATTTGGAATACTATCCCCTCGACAGTCCTGTCGACGGGGATAGCATTCCACCCCTCTAGAGGGAGACGACATGCTACTTTGCTAAAACGCGGTTGATTTTAAAAGAGCCTCAGATCCACAAAATGGATGCTTCTGCCACAGACACAATTCTGACCTCCTGCTGCTGACCGAAACTCAGCAGTGGAGGCCTGGACAAAGGCTTTCCTGTCGCAGGGAGATGTTACACCACCCCAGACAGGAGATAGTGGATTGTAGCAGGGAGGTTTGAAAGAAACCAGACACTGCCTGGGGAGCACAAGGCTGCCCCTTGCATAATCCGGCCAAACCGGTTCTGGGGCACACAAGCCCCAGTCCCAGCGTGGCCTGGATCAAAGGGAAAGGGGTGTATCCACCCCCTTCCTGGGTCCCACCCATAGGAGGGGACCTAGCAGGTAATCCAGCCCCCTAAATTGGTATAAGAATGGGAGCAATGCCAACGCACTCAGATTATCCTGATGAAACATAAGAAACGAAACTCTGGACCCTTCGACATCCTACTCGACGTAGAAGACTGAAGAATCTCCCTTGTGGTCAAGGAGTGACCACCCTGTGCAAACAGGCACCATCCAGCACCTCGACGTCTGCTTTGTTGCAGTTCCCGCCAGAACTCGAGCGACAGAGATCGACGAGATCAAGCTTGCCTGCCTTCTTACAGCCCGATCCACAGTCCCTGCAGAGCTGAGACCCGTGGAGGCGACCGGAAGCGTTGGGCACGCCATCTTGAAAAGACCATGAGACGCTGACTGTGCAGCCCACGAGTGACCCTCGAAGCTGTACACCGGGGTTTGATAAGCCCCAACCCTGAGCCACTTTTGCACCGAAGCTCACCCCTCTACACTCGACGAGTGCTGCGTGGGGCCCTTCTGCTTTCTTTGGCTCGACGCGTTGGCACGGTCACTTGCCAGCTGGCTTGTGGCCCCTGTGCCGGCGAAAACCTAAATACGACTTGTGATTCTGGTTGCTCCAGACTTGCACCAGCTCCTCTGAAAAGGAGCACCCGCTCTGACCCTCCTGGTCCGAATGAGAAGCAATCTTCCAGTCCTGCGTGGATTGCTCTTGCCAAGTGTTGTTTGCTCCGATCTTGAAGCCGACAGCGCCGACGGTGAAAGCCTGCGTGGGACAGCTCGTGACCCGCTCCTGGACGTCGCAGATGCCCCAGAGCCCACGTGGCAGCGGAGAGAAGCTCCTCGACAACCACCTGATTGCGCCCGACATTGCCTGGTTCCGTCCTGGTTCCACCCTGGTCACTGCTGAGTGACCCAGACTCTGTCCCCTCTGCTTTCAGGTACTTTACGACTCTGATCCACCCTTGGATCACACCGGACACTTCCCCTTCACATCGCCTGCAACATCTTCAGCTTCAAGCATCAACAACCTGCGTTATGAAACCCGACGCCACTGCGACCCTATGCACCCGCTTCCTGTGGGTGAGGTAACTCAGCAACGCCGGTGTTCCCACACTGGTACACACCCCTAGGGTCTGTGTCTAAAGTTTGGTCCTTCTAGGTTCAGCGGAAGTATCCTTAAACTCTATTTGTGTAACTTTTACACACCATTGACTTTACATTGGTGCATGCGTGTGCTTTAAGCGCTGCACCCGAATCCCGCGGGCTTTTCCCGACTTCAGCATTGCTAGTCCCGACTGCTCCCAGCGATTCCCTAGGCCTAAGCACTGTTCGATTGGTATCTCTTATACCACTTTCTTAATATATGGTTTGAGTGGCCATCCGCCCTCATCCATAATTGTGCAACTTTCATATGTTATACTGTGCTTTTGATTTAACGCTTGTGCCCCTTTGCTCATAAAGAGTTCTGGGGATTATTTTAGAAATAAACACATATATTTTTATAATATATACTTGTGTGGTGTCCTTTCATTTGATATTACAGGATTGTGATTGGTAAAACAGCTCGCTTAACACGACCTCTTGAGTTTAGCCTTTAAGGCTGCTTAGTCTATGCTACCATTAAGATAGCTTGTCTATAAGGTTGACTTACAACCAGACACCATAAGGTATTGTTTGGACTGATACAAGGTGGTTCCAGAATTGTAGACATCATATATCAGGCCAATGCCATTATATACCTTATACCTTATAGACAAGCTATCCTAAGGGTAGCATAGACTAAGCAGCCTTAAAGGCTTAACTCAAGAGGTCGTGTTAAGCAAGCTGTTTTACCAATCACAATCCTGTAATATCAAATGAAAGGACACCACACAAGTTATATATTATAAAAATATATGTATTTATTACTAGAATAATCCTCTGTACTCTTTGAGTGTAGAGGCACGAGCGTTTAAACAAAAGCACAGATAAACATACAAAAGTTGCACAATTATGGATGAGGGCGGGTGGCCACTCAAACCATATACTAAAATAGTGGTATAAGAACCACCAATCGAACAGTGGTTAGGCCTAGGGCCTAGGGAATCCCTGGGACCAATCGGGACTAGCAATGCTGAAGTCGGGAAAAGCCAGCGGGAATCGGGTGCAGCGCTTAAAGCACACACATGCACCATTGCAAAGTCAATGGTGCGTCAAAGTTACTGTTTAAGGAACCTTCCGAATGACCTAGAAGGACGAAACTTTAGACATATACACTTGAGGTGTGTACCAGTACAGGAGCACCGACGTTGCTGAGTTACCTCACCCACAGGAAGCGGGTGCACAGGTGCAAAGCAGTGTCGGGTTTCGTCACGCAGGTCGATGGTGCCTGAAGATGAAGATGCTGCAGGCGTCGAGAAGAGAAGTGTCCGGTGTGATCCAAGGGTGGATCGAAGATGTAGAGTACCTGAAAGCAGAGGGGACAGAGTCTGGGTTACTCAGCCGTGACCAGGGTGGAACCAGGAAGAAACCAGGCAATGTCGGGCGCAATCAGGTGGTTTTCGAGAAGCTTCTCTCCGCTGCCACGTGGACTCTGGGGCACCGAGGATGTCCAGGAGTGGATCACGAGCTGTCCCACGAAGACTCTCGCTGTCGGCGGTGTCGGCTTCCGGATTGGAGCAAACAACCCTTGGCAAGCGCAACCCACTCAGGATTCGAAGATCGCTTAATACTCGGACCAGCAAGGTCAGAGCGGGTGCTCCTTTTCAGGGGAGCGAGGGCCAGTCCAGAGCAACCGGACTGGCAGGTCAAATTCAAAGGTTCGTCTGTACTGGGGCCGCAAGCCAACGGGCAAGCGACCGGACCAACGCGTTGAGCCAAAAGATGCAGAAGGGCCCCACGCAGCACTCGGTGAGTGTAGAGGGGTGAGCTTCGGTGCAAGAGTGGCTCAGGGCTGGGGCTTCTCAAACCCCAATGCACAGCTTCGAGGGAGCCTCGGAAGCTGCACGGTCAGCGCCTCGTGGTCTTTCCAAGATGGCCAGCCCCACGCTTCAGGTCACCTCCACGGGTCTCAGGTCTGCAGGGACTGTGGATCGGGCTGTTAGAAGGCAGGAACGCTGGGTCTTGTCGAACTCTGTCGCTAGAGTTCCGGCGGGAACTGCAACAAAGCAAACGTTGAGGTGCTGGATGGTGCCTGTTTGCATAGGGTGGTCACTCTTTGACCACAAGGGAGATTCTTCAGTCTTCGACGTCGAGTAGGATGTCGAAGGGTCCAGAGTGTCTTTTCATAAGTTTCAGTCAGGATAATCTGATGTGCGTTGGCACTGCTCCCACCTATATACCAATCTAGTGGGCTGGATTACCTGCTAGGTCCCTCCTATGGGTGGGACCCAAGAAGGGGGTGGTTACACCCCTTTACCTTTGTCCAGGGTCGCGCTGGGACTAGGGCTGGTGTGCCCCAGAACTGGTTTGACCGGATTATGCAAGGGGAAGCCTTGTGCTCCCCAGGCAGTGTCTGGTTTCTTTTAAACCTCCCTGCTACAATACACTATCTCCTGTCTGGGGTGGTGTGACACCTCCCTGTGACAGGAAACCCCTTGTCCAGCCCTCCTCTGCCAAGTTTCGGTCAGCAGCAGGAGGCCAGACTCGTGTCTGTGGCAGAAGCTTCCATTTTGCGATGCTGAGGCTCTTTTAAAATCAACTGTGTTTTAGTAAAGTAACATGTCTTCTCCCTCTAGAGGGGTGGAATGCTCTCCCCGTCGCCAGGACTGGCGAGGGGATAGTATTCCAAATCGTATGACACCTTACACGACATGTTTTGATAAAGCCAAACCAAAGTTAACATATAACCGCGATGGATTATAATGCACTTAATAGTATATGGTATGGCATTATCCCGGAACAGCTAAGGGAATTTGTCCCGACAGCTGCAGACAGGCTCAGCTCATGCTAGAGCACCATCTCACATAAAACCACTCACTCTGCCTCCAGGATTGTTAAGGCCTGCCATAGGAGTGACTTATAGGTATATATGTGTCCAGATATAGGTTTAGATATAGGTATTCTATATCTAAGCAAGGGATAATTACACCACCTTGCCCCAGCTGAGTGATCAGCCAGTTGTGTCAATTTAAGGTCCAGCCAGGGGTGGCAAAAGATATGCTGCACCCCCTGGTAGGCCTTGGGTGCACCTATGCCCTGGGCACCTATAGTGCTCTGTACAGGGGCTGATAAGGTGTCCAGTATCAGATTGGGTATGCACCTAGGGTGCATGGAGTCTATTTTACAGAGAGAGCAGATAGCCTGGGGCCCTGATTAGCCGGGAACCAGGCCAACTAAGTCGAAAACCAGCTAAACACAAGGCAAAAAATCTGGGGTAACCATAGTCCGGTATCCACCTTCCTACATGTGTGCATAGGAAATTGTTTTCAAATGAATGAAAGGGATAGTGGTAAGCGGGAGGCGAACGCGACGTTCAACGTAAATCACCTACAGACCGCACTCTGTCATGGCGTAATCTCAAGAGGGCAGACCACAATATGATAAACACTGGACCAGAGTGTTAGGATATTGTGGGCTCAGTGGAGCAGTGGGGACGCAGATCCAGCAGAAGTGCCAAGTAGATACACCCAGCCACAAGCGCAAGCGTGGTTCCAGAAGCCGCCAACGAAATCCGAGGGACAAATCAGCTGCGTAGGTAAGTGCAGATCAGGAACCCATCACCACCTTCAGTAATATCGGCGGGTCATATAACGTGGAGCAGCTCGCAGCGGGATGGGCCCTGCCCAAGGTCACAGCAGCGTGGTAGCAAGAGGGAGTCCCTGATCGTCGAGGAGGCAGGCACGAAGAAGAGAGTTTCTGTGGGTAATCAGTAAGTGGATCCCAGGCGCTGCGCGCTGATGAATATGCCCGCAATCTCATATGTAAATGCCAGGATCGCAGTAACTTCTGCCGACCGGCAGTAATCACATGTCCCCGGAGGCAAAAGGGATTCGTCCGCACAGCACGGCTCCAGCGCCAGTGGGTGGTCCGACCAGCAGCGCCCTCCACACTGCGAAAGGTCCGATATCCCCACCAATGCTCACAGTGGTCGCCAAGAGGGGAGACTGCCGGAAAATAGGCTCACGGGCAGTGATGGGCCAAGCCTGATCACAGTGGGGCCTTACGCCACATGTAAGGACGCAAGGCTCGAGTAGCCCTAGCAGCCAGGCAGGCCTCCAGCAGGAACAGTAGCCATAGCACCCGCAGCATGCAACAGACCACCACGAGGTGCAAAAGGCAGCGGGAGTCGCAGTTTTTCCCAAGCGGATATCGGAGAGTGCAGGACACAGCTAGAGCTCAACAATTCTTGTGTGGACGAGGTAGAAAGCAGGATAATTAACGGATATCACCACCAAGCTTAACACCTTCGCTGCGGAGGCTATTCCGCCGCAGCGCTAAGGGGCGGGGGGGCCGTGTCGCGCTCACACGCTGGTGACGGAACCGCTCCGTCACCAGCCTCGGGTGAGCTGTGCTGATGACGGAGCGGTTCCATCATGGCCCCGCCCGCTCAATAGAACGCGCCGCGCAGGCGCGTCGGGTGGGCCATGACGGAACCGCTCCGTCATCAGCACAGCGCCACCGTGGCTGATGACGGAGCGGTTCCGTCATCAGCGTCTAAGGAGTTAAAGAACCTCACTGTTGTGCGGCCATCTTGGATGTGCGCCACCGAGCACCCTCGTCTTTTGCATAAACTAATCTGTTGTTTGCCTGGGACATATTGATGATACAATCTTGTGAAGTTAATGTATAAAGGTCACACATGAGAAGGGATATTACTTTTAGAGTGCTGGGATATTATTATGCTAAACTGTATCGCACAGTGACTGTTGGCAGTACCTGAGTATTTATGTACCCAAGGTAGCAGGGTACATCCTTTACCCTTAGTGGCACCATAACCAATTGTTCTATTGCTGGAAGTGACAAGGAAAGTTAAACATATTTATGATTGCTAAGTCTATTTATATGCTTTTCTGAGGTGCGATCTCTCAGAAACTACTACTGCTTTTGTATTTTAAAGCAAAGCAAATGAATTTAACTTAATGAAAGGCGAGACCTCTTGCATTTTTTTAATGCTTGTTAAGTTTTACTGAAGTACCCAAAGTGTATACAGCAGTTTACACCAATCATGATTATATGATTCAGGATGTTATTTACGCTCCTGTGTCACTTTTTAAAAACTTACATGTAACTTAGTTGTGAAAAGTGTATTCTGAGACTTACATGGAGAAAAGCTTGCATACGGCCAGGGCCACTGGGATTATGCAACAGGTGAGCATAAAAGTATGCTAATATGGTTGACTAAATTACATGGCAAGAGAAGGCAAATTATGTGGCATAATCTGGCACATATTTTAATAGTATTACTCCAATAGTTTGTCATTGTTCCACTTGCTAACACCGTCTGGGCATAGGTTTCACAACTTTATTATCAGTTTAAAACCCAGATATAACAGTAAGCAACAGAATGGTGACCAGTTGGGGGTGTGGCTTGCGCGCTGCTACGTGATGGCCGGTCGCGCTTGAGCTCCAGGGAGACAGCGGCTGTCGGGACGATTTTAGGATCCCGCTCGATGTTGTCTCTTCTCCAGTTTCCAGCATGAGGTGTCGGAAGGTGCCGTGAGGGCTCTCATCTATGCTGCAACAGCGAACGACGACCAGAACTGTCCTTTTCCTCGTTTGCAACCCTCGTTACCGGCATTTCTGTGAGCGGCCGCCATTTTTTCTTTGCGGTGGCGTCGCTCGTTTCTTTGGCACCAGACCTATGTATTCGAGCGCAATAAGTTCGGACAGATGAATTGAGGTGACATTTATTATTTTTATGTCTTGATGGTCCTTTGGAGTGGTTTTCTTGCAAAACAGGCGCAATATCTACTTGCTGACTTCTGTGGATCTTTGACTACTTTTTTTCACCTCACTCTACTCGTTCATGATGATTCCCTGCCTTACCTGAGGGGTTTGTGCTATGTAACCTGATTTCTAGGTTACTTGCTATCTGGCAGAATCTGTTTTTGGCGCTCTGGGGTCTTTTATGGCTTCTTCCTTTACCTCAACTTCTCTTGTCTGCCATTTTGTGCGCTGAAGTCCCGGGCATAGTCTGAGCCTACGGAGCTTCTTATCAGTGGCACTTGGTGAGGTATTTTTTGTGTCATTCTTGGCCCTTGCTGATTTATTCTACGTCACATACCTATTGTGGTGGGTTTTTCGAGCTGTCTACTGTGGTCTGTTCCTATGGCGGACACCATGGGGCTTCCTCCCACTGCTAAAGTCTCTAAAGGGACTTTAAAACTATCTTAACAGCAGTCCCCCTCTCCTGAGTCCTCTCAGAAGGATACTTACTCCACTTTGGATGCTTTTTTGGCGCGTTTAATTGCTGTCCATGATATTGCGCAGTCTACTAAAACTAATATCGACTTATTGCAAGTTGAGGCGGCTGCTATCAGGAGTAACTTTAAAGCCTTATCTGTCAGGGTTACGAATACTGAATCCCATATCAGTGTGGTGGAGGATACTACACACCAACATTCGAGGTCTCTTCTCCAGATGGAACGTTCGATGGCGGCTTTGCGCAGGGACCTTACAGAGCAGGAGGATCGTAATTGGAGGAGTAACCTGCGTATTTTTGGTCTTCCTGAAGATGCAGAGCAGTCAGCCTCCTCAATGATTGATTTCCTCTCTAAATGGATTCCTTCTACCCTACAAATCTCCTTTCAGAGAGACTTTGAAATTGAGAGAGCTCATCGTTCAAACCCAAATCCTCAACTTATCCGAGGGCAGTAATCTTTAAACCGCTGCGTCATCAGCATTCGGAACAGATTTTGGCTCACATGAGGAAAGTTAAGTCGGTGTCTTGGGAGGGTCATCGGATTACTATCTCCCAGGATTTTACCAGAGACACTGTAATTCGGAGGAAAGGATTTCTCAATCTGCGAAAATGTCTGTTGGACATGCATATCCCTTTTTCCTGTGCTGGTCCATCCAAGTTTCGTACAACTTTCAAGGGTCGATATCGGATTTTTGATGAACCTGCTGATCTTTCCTCTTTTTTGGATAACCAACTTGAGTCTCAGATGGATTCTTCTCCTGCTCTTGGCTCTTCTGGGTCTTGAGTTTCTGTCTTTGTTGATTCACGTGGTTTAGTGCTTCTTGCTGTTTGACATATGTCACTGTTTTTTCGCTTCATATGTTGGTCGTTGGCTCGCTATTCGTTTTCCAGATGATTTGTCCGTAACTTGTCAGTTGTTAGGTTGACTTGTTCTTGTTATTTATCCGCCTGTTTGTTCTTGTTATTTATCCGCCTGCTTGCCCTATTTTTTCCTCTTTTTTGTTTGATGTATCCGCTATTTGTACGTGGTTATTTTGTCTTTTTTGGTTATCGTCCTTGTTGTTGGTGATTTCGATTCTTTGTTTCTGCGTCTCATATTTTCCGATATTTGTTTCATGATGTGTTTTTTCCCCACTTATTGGTGTTTTTCGCTTTTGTACTTTGCTGATATTTGATCTTCCCTTTTTGGTGTAGGCTTATATGTCTATTTCTGTCAGCCGTTCGTTCCGATAGTGTCAGTTTTTCTCTTTGTGCTCATTCTTATAGTTTGCTTCTTTTCTATTTGCTTATCTTGATACTATTTTATGGCTCCTTTCCTAGTATTTTCTTCTTGTCAATTGGTTATGTCTTGTTTATATTTCCGCACTGTTCTTAGAGTTGCAGGTTTTATTCCTGCTGATGAATGATATTGCTTGTTATTTTATCTGCTTAATTATTTCAATTTTCACACTTATTGCTCCCCTTTTCTCTAACTATATACCATGTACTATTGCCTTTTCGTTTCTATATTTGCTAGTTCTTGATTCTCACTATTTTCTGCTTTTCATACATACTTTTTTGTTCTTTGTATGGCATTTATAGTTATCACCATTTGTTTGTTTGACATATAGACAAGATCCTTTTATCTCATTTTAGCTTCTATTTATGAGCTTGGTATTTGATATGCCTTATATTGTATTTTGTTGTCTTTATTCGGTCATTGGCCGGGTTTGATTATTCTGTGCCTATTTCTTGTAGTTCTTCTTCCCCTGGTTTCAATTATATTGTAAGGTCCACTTCTATTGTTTTAGGACCCTTGCTAGTTGCTTTATTTTCTCTAGTCTGGGATCTATCGCCTTATCTACTGTTTTTCCTGACGGTCCTCTGTTTCCCTCTCCATGTTCCCCCTGGTATAACATGGGTCTCTCATAGACCTACCCTGGCGGGTCTTTTTTCTCTTTTTCCATTCCTCTCTCTCTTTTTCTCCTTTTCTTCTCCTTTTTCTTTTTTCTCTTTCCTCTTGGATCTCCTGGTGGTGTTTTTCTTTTTTGTGTCGGCTGGTGGTGTTCTGTTTTTACGTCCATTTTTGCTTCTTAATTTGTTTGTCTTTGTTGTACATTTATGCCTGGCTTAAATGTAGTTTCCCCTAATGTTAAGGGTTTAAATCATCCGGTTAAGAGGGCTAAAATGTTAGACTATTGTAAATCTTTGTCTTTGGATCTGGTATTTTTGCAGGAGACGAAATTATCCCATAAAGAGGCTCTGTGGTTGCGGAAAGGCTGGGTTCTGGATGTGGTATGCTCTGATGCTCTTGGTAAACGAAATGGCGTGATCACCCTTGTTTCTAAGAATTCTGGATTATCAGTACTTTCTTCTGACCATGATTCTGAGGGTCGCTGGGTATTATCAAGATTATGGAATTAATGATCTTTATGCTCTGAATATTTATGCTCCAAATAATGATGATCCTCTTTTCTGGCAGAAGATCACTAAATTACTTTCCCGAACGCTTCATAAGGGTAATCTAATAGTGGGTGGTGATTTTAATTTGCCGTTAGATCCTCTGTTGGATAGGAATTCTGCTTTTTCCTTTCGCCCTCCTAGAGCTCACAAGCATTTGTTAAATATGTGCTCCTCTATACTAATCTTCATGATATCTGGTGTCTTCATAACCCTACTAGCAGTGAGTTTTCTTTATTTTCCTCTCCTCATTCTAGTTTTTCTCGTATTGATTACCTCTTGGTTCATTCGTCTCTGCTACAATCTTCGTCCTCGCCGTACATTCATCCTATTCTTGTTTCAGACCATGCTGTGGTTTCCTTCTCCCTCTTGGGGCTTGCTCCTAAGAAATCTTCCCCTTCGTGGAAATTAAATACGGAGAATCTTTATGATGACGCTCCTGTCTGTGCCTTGCAAGCTGAAATTGAACTCTGCAGTGGTTTTGTGGGACGCATTTAAATGTACGCTTCGCGGTTACATCATTAAAGTTATGGCGAAGAGGAATGCTGTCATTAAGAAGGAACTTTCTGATTTAGCGGATAGTATTAAACAAAATGAACTTCTTTATCGACAAACGAGAGACTCAAGTTTTACAGTCTATTAAAAATGTAAAATACTCATATAATGCTCTTGTCACTAAGAGGGCTCATATTGGTGTTCAAGCACAAAAGTCTAAACGGTTGCTATTGAAGAATCGTGCTGGTAAGATTTTAGCGGCCATGTTAAAGTTTCAAGATTCTAGTTTTAAGTCTTCTCAAATTTCTTCTATCTCTGATAGATCCGGCATTAAAAAATTTCAAACTAAGGAGATCCTAGAGGTCTTTCGCGATTTTTATGATACTTTGTATACTCCTACTAATCCATCGTCCTTTGAGGCTTGTCAGGAGTTTTTAAAAACTATTCCTATTCACTCTGTATCTGAGGAAGATGGGGAGAAACTTGGTGCCTTAATTACAGCTGAGGAAATTACTCTTGCTATCAAGGCTACTCGGTCTGGCAAGGCTCCGGGGCCTGATCGTTTTCCCATTTTGTTTTATAAAACTTTTCTCCCTTTCATGGTCTCTCGTCTAAAGGCCCTTTTTGATGTGTTCATTCAACGAAGTGCAGTTTGAGGTACAGCGGCGAATGCTACTATAGTGGTCATCCCGAAGGAGGGGAAGGATATCACGGACCCTAAAAACTTTAGTCCTATTTCCCTACTTAATAAGGAGGCGAACATTTTTGCCAAGATTCTTGGTAAACGTTTGGAGTCCTATATCCCTTCTCTGGTTCATCCATCACAGACGGGGTTTGTTAAAGGTAGGCTTGCTAGAGACAACATTTGTACCTTTTTGCCATATTTTGGGTGCAGCTAAACGTTGTAAGCTTCCTGCTGCAGCTTTAGCCCTTGACGCCGAGAAGGCTTTTGACAAGGTCTCTTGGCCTTTTTACAAGCCGTTCTTCGTGCTCATAATCTTGGGCATTCCTTTGTTAACATGGTGATGTCTCTTTATGCCCAGCCTAGAGCGAATATTAGAGTCAATGGGGCTACCTCTGAGTTTTTAAGTCTTCGTCAGGGCACTCGTCAGGGTTGTCCCCTGTCCCCGCTTTTGTTTTTACTAGCTATTGATCCGCTCCTGAGGTTAATTGGTCTCCATCCAGCCATTAAAGGGTTTATGTTTGGTTCACAGTGCATAAAATCAGCAGCTTACGCAGATGATGTACTTATTTTTTCTGATGATATTGTGTCAGCTATTCCTGCGATTACAGATACAATTGCTCTTTTTTCTAAGGTCTCTGGTTATACTTTAAACAGAGACAAGACGGAGATGTTTCCCCTCAATGCTTATTGTTTTCCAGAGAGGGGGTGTCCAAGTGCACACCTGCTTCTGGAGGTTTCACAATTTATTCATTTTAAACTGGTTTGCGTGCAGCCCATGTTGTGGTCTGCCCAATGTCCACGTGTAGTCAATTAGAGCACAATGAGGGGTGAAGTTACACTCCTTCTTCTGGACGCACAGCGTTTGAATTGATACAAACAATTCCACAAATTGTCCACATTCAATGAAGTTTTATTTCATGCTTTTCACAATTTCTTGTCACGTTTCATCAGGTCACACGAGAGACTGAATATATTTGTTTGATTCTAATGCAGCAGATATGCCATTCCAGGCCTTTTTCTGAAGCAAGAAAAATACATTTATCATCCCCTGTAGAAAGTGTCATTCCCAATGCATTTCGGACTTATCGTAGTCCTTCGTCAGGGGTTCACTACACATTAAACAACACCAACATTAAATTATATGTTCTATTGTTCATGCATTCCGTATACTCAGTGCTACATCTCACTGTTCATGCCTCAATATAACTCCCCACACAATTAACGTTTTCCCTCTACTAGCGTAACTACACGCTATCCACAAAGTGCCCAAACAAGCTTTTCCTCCACTAGAAAAACATTCCCTCATTCACCTCCTTCTTAATAACCTCGCCCAATGAATGGAATATTACGTTGTTCATTAATTTAGTCCCTTACCCACTATCTGTTCGTATCACCTTCCCAAACAGTTCTAATCATTACACTCAGCTGGGTTTTATTTTAGAGACATAATGCCTCATCATACACTTCCACGAAGCTCATATTGTGGTTAGGCAGTACTACCCCATCCCCATAAATCAAGCTATGCCATTCCTACATACCTTCGGCCTCTATCGGCATCATCTCATCTTGTGCTGTTCCTTCCGTTTTATGAACTAGAAGCCTGCTCCTGTTCAGCTGTTCACTTTTCTGCTCACGAACTACAGTCCCACCCTCTCCTCTTGACCAATAGTAAAAACCCACGCTCTCCTTATGCCTCCAACTCCCACATACCACCTCTCCAACCACCTCGTAAACTGTGACGCCTCCTATTTTTCTGATCATCGTTCATCCCATTCATTAAACCTCCCCGGGCACCTTACTTATTTTCCCCGCCCACCCGCAGTTGTTATTCATAACGTCAATTTCTGAAGTGTACCGTGTGACTCAAACATCAGGCTGTTGTTAAACTAAACAGTTCTTACTAAATATACCATGAATTATGTCTCGAATGCAATATGCATGATTAGAAACTAAAATTGTCCGTCATGTCATTTTCTTAAAGCAGTTCGTAAGTTCAAGTCCTTGAGGAGACATGGCCGCTCATGTGACAGTTGTTTTGATTGAATATTAATCGTAGTTTCTTTCGGTGGGTGCAACTTGTCCTGTAGGGCAGGCAAGAAATACATCACAAAGAGGGGGTGTCCAAGTGCACACCTGCTTCTGGAGGTTTCACAATTTATTCATTTTAAACTGGTTTGCGTGCAGCCCATGTCGTAGTCTGCCCAATGTCCACGTGTAGTCAATTAGAGCACAATGAGGGGTGAAGTTACACTCCGTCTTCTGAACGCACAGCGTTTGAATTGATACAAACAATTCCACAAATTGTCCACATTCAATGAAGTTTTATTTCATGCTTTTCACAATTTCTTGTCACGTTTCATCAGGTCACATGAGACACTGAATATATTTGTTTGATTCTAATGCAGCAGAAATGCCATTCCAGGCTTTTTTCTGAAGCAAGAAAAATACATTTATCATCCTCTGTAGAAAGTGTCATTCCCAATGCATTTCGGACTTATCGTAGTCCTTCGTCAGGGGTTCACTACAAATTAAACAACACCAACATTAAATTCTATGTTCTATTGTTCATGCATTCAGTATACTCAGTGCTACATCTCACTGTTCATGCCTCAATATGACTCCCCACACAATTAACGTTTTCCCTCTACTAGCGTAACTACACGCTATCCACAAAGTGCCCAAACAAGCTTTTCCTCCACTAGGAAAACATTACCTCATTAACCTCCTTCTTAATAACCTCGCACAATGAATTGTTTTCCAGCCCATATGGGTACCGCTGGTTTCAAATGGCAGTCTAAACAACTCAAATACCTAGGGGTCTGGTTTTGTAGTACTTTATCTGATACAGTGGCGTATAATGAGGCACAGACCTTAATTAAAGTTCGCCATCTTTTGGATACTTGGTCTCTTAAACATATTTCTTGGTGGGGTCGGGTTCAAACTTTAAAAATTATGATTACTCCTATTATTAACTTTATTTCGTCTATGCTCCCGCTGAATTTATCTCCTTCCTTTTTTCGTGAGATTGATTCCATAACTTCTTCGTTTCTTTGGAATGACAAGAGGGCTCGAATCGCATATAAATCCTTGCGGAAACCTTATGATATGGGTGGCTGGGCGTGGCTTGGATGCCGAGGGGACTGGCAGCGTGAGCCCGGAGCTCCGCGCCCGATCCCCGATAACATCCTGAAAACGGAACGAAATCCGGCGTGAACGGTGCCATCCTGGTAGCACCGTGCATCGGAACGGCGGCGGCGCCCCAGGAACCGGATATAACGCCACTCCGGCGGTAGAACGACCAGTTGGTTGGGACAAAGGGACATCGGGGCGGTCTGGCCCAAAATGGCGGCTGGCACTGAGGGCCGGTACAGCTGAGGATCGATAGTGCACAGCGATCTCCTCGGACGGGCTGGGGTGTGTGGCGGCGCCGCTCGGGTCCACCTGAGCACCGACAACGACGGGAGCCGAGACTTTGGACTCTGCAGGCGGGGGTTGACTCGGCCGCTGACCGGCCGTCACAAAGGCCCGTAAGATGGCGGCCGCCCCGAGAGTCAACAAATAAAGGAGCTGCCGTGAGCTGGGGCGGAGGAGGAGAGCCGCGAGCACTGCAGACAGCGGATATCCTGACCTGGGCTTGGCTGCGGGAAGGACGGCACATCTGACCAACGGGGTGAGGATTTCCCAGCGGCCGGAGTTTGGAGTACGCCGGACCTGACAGGGCTGAGGGCCGATGGGGGGGCTGCCGGCAATGGTAGAGTGAGGGGTGACTCCCGCTGGCGTGCCAAGACTGAGGAGGTGCGGGATCTGGGCTGCACTGAGACTGACTACGCTTCTGGGGGCACTGGGGACTAGTGCGCTGGCCGGCCTGGAGGCGAGGAGAGCCCCGTGAGGGGGCCTGGACCGAGACCGTTCTGGGGCCTTGTCGCCGGCAATACTGACAGCACCCGCGCTGCCTGGAGTGGGATTAGGTGGCAGGGCGCTCCCCGCGAGGGCTCACCCTGCGTGAGCGGAGCCGCAGGAATCATCGCTGACAGGGGGGCCCTGGAGCTGCGACAGGATGTCCTGGTGCTGATCGCCATTGAGACCCAGACTGGGACAGCTTTAGAGCGCCCCGGAGGCAGCGGGCCCTACAAATGGGACAACGGCAAGAGTTGGGACACGGTCCTGGCCTGAAGTCACGTATGAGGTGAGCGGAGCGGGGAGTGCGTGATATTGGGGGATCCTCTGGGCCCTAGCGGAGTGCTTGCCTGGAAAAGGATTGGAGTGCCGAACGACGCGCCGGGGCTGGCTGGGCCCTGATGTGGAACACTGCATGTGCCTAGTTCGTGGGCGACCCCTCAGAGCTGAGGCGATAGGGCGTTGAGTAGCTTCTGTGACATTGGCACTGACCAGCTTCTATGTGCTAACGTCCGGAGTGTGCTGGAGGCGTCTTGAGATCCCAGACTCGCAGATCTATTGGCCCTGCGTGTGCACCTGCTGCGATCCTTCCGCCTGGGTGGGAGCGGAGGGGACCCCCCTCTGGAATTGCGGAGAGGGCACTGTCGGTTGGCGAAAAGGCAAGATGGGGAAGCCCAAGGGAAGAGTGGAAAGGGCTACCAGCTCTGAAGCACCGGATGGCACGGTGCAGAGCCCTGCGGATTTACAGCAGCTGCAGGACCGTATCCTGGAAGCCATTACGGCCACGAAGGACGCTCTGCAGCAAGACATTGCTCAGGTGGCGACGGGGTTGGGGCTCCTGCCGGCGGACCACGCCAAACTGAGAGACAGGGTCAAAAGTACGGAGGATATCCTGCAGGGACTGGTGCCGGCGCATAAGTCCATGGAGGGGCGGTTGGTGGATGCGCTTGATCGTATACAGGTACTGGAACGGCGGGCGGAGGACGCCGAAAACCGCAGCAGGTGCAACAATTTACGCTTGGTGGGTCTGCCGGAGAAAAAGGAAGGCGGTGACATGGTGGGATACCTGGATAACTGGTTACGATCAGAAGTGGCGCCGGAGGGCCTTTCACCTTTCTTCACATTAGAACGAGCGCACCGGGTCCCGGCTAGGCCTCCTAAGCCGGGCCAGCCACCCCGTCCAGTAGTGATAAAACTGTTGCACTATAAGGACAGAGACTGGCTGCTGCAACGGGCCAGAGACGTGGCCCCATTCCAAGTGGACAACAGCAACGTAACGTATATACTATACGTTTGAGACTCAGAAACTGCGTGCCTCCTTCTTATCAATCAAGCGAGAACTGCGAGCGGAGGGTATACAATACTCGCTCCTTTTCCCAGCCAAGCTAAGAGTAGTGGTGGATAGCAAGACGCTCTTCTTTCCTACGTCGGAGGATGCCTGGGCGTGGTGGGACACTTACAAGGCGGGGACGGACGGGGCAAAATTCAGAGCTGAAGAGGAGAAGCGTCAACAACCGGTGCGGAAATCGCAGAGGCTCCGAAGGCATCGACATAGATCCAGAAAACCCACAGAGTCTCAAACGGAGAGAAGAACAGCGCTGCAGGCAGTGGTGGATTTATCGGGGACTGTGGGGGCCCAATCACGCAGGGGCTCGGACTCGGAGTGCCACGTCACGGGCTCGGAAACAGACCTGTCGGAACTTAATGGCGCCAAGGGCCCAGTGGTAACACCGCAGACGTCGGAGGAAATTGTCGAAGCTTGAAGAGGGAGATGAACAGTGCTGACTGCATATGATACCTGGGGGGGGGGGCCTGTGCCTACCGAGGCTGAAGCATGCAGCAAAGCAGTTTGGATGTTCGTGAGTGTTTATGAGGGGATTGCGGGGCGGGGGGATGGGACTGTGGTAGCCGCCTTCGGAGCCGAGTTACGCCATATTGGCCCATAAGGCTACCGTAGTGTAGACTGCGGGATAGGTGGGTAGTTGAAGGGGTTTATCTTGCCCTTTTCTAAGTTTGGATGGGAGCTGCTTTTGCGAAGTTAGGTCCTGTTCTGGGGGGGAGGGAGCCGAGAGTAGTTGGGGTGGCTCGAGGCGGGGGAAATGGGGAGGGGACAGTTGTTTTGGGGTTGGGTTGGGAGAGTGCCACCACATGCGCTTGGATACGGACTTATGTTGCATCATGTCGGTTAATATGGGACTATGGCTAATTCTGGAACAGTGAAATGTGTAACCTGGAATGTGAGGGGGCTACATACTATGGCAAGGAGGCATAAGGTTCACGCTTATTTAGTTCGTAGGGTGGTTCAGATTGCGCTATTGCAGGAAACACATCTGACAAAGCAGGAGTGTGTTGCGCTGCAGCGAAGGTTCAACACCACGTATTCTGCTTTTGCAAGTGGCACGTTGATTTGGATAAGGGTGGGGACTCCTTTCCAAGCGGTTAGGCATACAATAGACCCAGAGGGTAGGTTTGTGGCTGTAGAGGGAAAACTTTAGGGCCGGGATATAGTGCTTTGTAGCGTGTATGCACCCAATGTCGACCAATCGTCTTACTTGACGAGGCTCTCTGGCGCTCTAGCGAGCTACACCGACGGCAAAGCGTAGGCTTGAGTGGCAATAGAGGTGGGGGTTGGAGGACGCTTGACTATGAGGGACTACTCGTATTATTCTAGCCTACATGACCTCCATGTCAGACTTGATGCTTTTTTGTGCTCCCCGCTCGTGATCTCTGCTGTGGCGCGTACCAAGTACTTAACTTGCACGCTGTCTGACCATAACCCCTTGCTGCTAACGCTAAATTGGATGACTGAGGTCTCGCGGGTCCCAACGTGGCAACTGCGGCCTGACACACTAGACGACCCACCGTTTCGGGAGGCGCTGGGAGAGAGGATCACTCAATATTTTGAGGAAAACGGCGGCACCATGGCATCCAGAGCGATGGAGTGGAACGCCTTCAAGGTTGTTATCAGAGGCCACTGCATAGGGAAATATGCAGGAGTGCGCAAGGCTTTACTAGATGATCTGGATAAGGCAGAGAGGACACTGCGGGAGGCCGAGATGGCACGACCTAATCATCCTGAGCTACAGGATGCTGTCTGTGAGGCCAAGGAAGCAGTAGCGGTTGAAGTGGAACGGCTCCGTAGCTTCGACCACAAGACCTATTTGACGAGGGCACACGCTGAGGGGGACAAGGCTGGGATGTTGCTCGCTTGGTTGGCTAACCCCACTAGACATAGCCACCCGATCTTGGCCATAGAGGGGGAAGGGGGCCGCACATTTAGCACCCAAATGGGAATACTGGACAGCTTCCAATCGTACTATGGAACGCTTTATAAGAGTGCGTTGGAGGGACAGGAATGCGAAATTGACACCTTCCTGGAGGGGCTGCAGTTGCCGCAGCTAGACCAAGAGCAGGCAGAGACCCTGGGCAGAGATATTGAACTAGTGGAGATCGGGAGTGCTGTGAAGCGGATGGCTCGTAATAAAACTCTGGGCTTGGACGGTTTGCTCATATTTTATCGTAAATACCTGGAGCAACTTGCTCCGCGGCTCCAAACGGTATATAATGAAGCCAAGGTCAGAGGCAGGCTGCCTCAGTCCATGTGTGAAGCTCTAATGCTTCCATTGCTGAAGCCAGGGAGGGAGAGCTGCAGACCAGCATCCTATCGGCCGCTGTCCATGCTGACAACGGACTACAAAATCCATTCTGGCGACCAGACTGTTACAGCACATGTCGGGTCTGATCCATAGTGACAAAACCGGTTTTATTCCCACGCGAAACACCACTATCAATATACGACGACTAATACGGCTGCTGGGAGACCCGCTGCCGAGTGCGCGGACGCCTTTAGTACGGTCAATTGATATTGAGAAGGCGTTCGATAGTTTAGAGTGGGAATATCTGTACAGGGTCATGCAGCGCTTTGGCCTTGGAGACGGTTACATAGGTTGGACGAGAGTGCTGTACGCATCGGCGATGGCGCGGGTGGTATCCCTCATATCGCACAAATATCGGGTGTGCCGTGGTACTAGGCAGGGGTGCTCACTATCCCCCCTGTTGTTTGCATTAGCGATAGAGCTCTTTGCGGCGGAAGCCAGGACGGGACATTATTACAAGGGTCTAGTCTACAGGGGAAGCCCACAGTTTATCTCGCTGTACGCGGATGACCTCCTGTTATTCCTAGAGGACGCAAGCGAGGCGCTGGAGGGCGCAGAGAGACTTCTCGCGCTCTTTGGTAGTCTGTCTGGTCTGAAAGTCAACTGGTCCAAATCCTGTTTATTTCCACTGCGACAGGGAGAGATGCGACCTGCCACGCGCCCGCTGCTCAATTGGGAGCCTAGTTGTCTGAAATACTTGGGGGTACATGTGTACCACATGGCTGCGGATATGCTGGAGGGCAATGTGGGCCGCTGTATACGGGCACTGAAGGGCAGTATGTCCTTTTGGGCCACCCTCCCGCTCTCGGTAACGGGACTCATTTTATTATTGAAAATGATAGCTTTGCCACGCCTTCTCTACTACTTTCGCACGCTGCCTGTGTGGATACCCGGTTCTGTCTTTCAACCGCTGAGGTCAATACTGATATTGTTTCTCTGGGGCACGGGCAGGCGCAGGATAGCGTTAGCTACGCTGCTCCGCCCGAAGGATGAGGGAGGCCTAGCGGTCCCGGATTTTGAGCTTTATTATCTGGCGGCTCAATTGCAGATTTTCAAGCAGGAAGTGGCGAGGGTGTACCGAGGTCCGGAGCACGAGAGGGACGGGGGCAACCCCGCCATGTTCTGGCGTATATCACCTTACAGCAGAGGTTCGCCCTCAGAGATTTGTCTTTAGAGGAACAGACGTTTAGGCTCTGCTGGAATCGATCGCAACGTCGAGCGGGGGTGCGGCACCCGTACGCACCGGAGATACCGCTGGGGATGGTGACGGCGCTCCCCCACGTCTGCGATTGGTCGTGATTACAGATGTGGGAGGATGCGGTGCTGCAAATGCTAGGTGACCTATACGAAGATGGGGCGTTAATCCCATACCAAACCTTGCAAGATCGATTTGACCTTCCGAGGGGGGACTATTTGATGCACGCTGCTGTGACCAGAGCTATGCAGGCGTACTGGGGGGAAGGGCTTCTGGAGCCCGCTACGTCCATGGCTTGCCAATATACTATGATGTCAGCTGGTACTTATAAAGCGGTAACGTGCCTTTACTCTAGAATGCTGCGCGAAACTTTGCAGCCCTTAACGGCACTGAAAGCTAAATGGGAATTGGATCTTCAGACAGAGATCTCTGACACCACTTGGTCGCAAATAGTGAGGCGGGCAAGGAAGAGCACGAGGAACGAACGCTTCCAGTTGATACACTTTTATGTCCTCCACTGAGCCTATCTCACACCATGAAAAATTGGGAAATATTTTGAAGTGGAGAACGCGGCATGCCCCAGATGTAATACGGCTGGGGCGGACCTGGACCATATGCTATGGGAATGCCCTCACCTACTGGACCACTGGCGGGAGATTGGCGAGACATTAAACGAAGTAACGGACAGGGATTTACAATACAACAAGGCTATGAGCATATTGCATTGGTTTCCTCACACTCCCAAGAATAGGATCACAAGTAAATTTATAGATATGGGCCTGCTCTTGGCCAAGAGGGAAGTAACAAGGATTTGGAAATCGAGGATGGGTCCCACGCACAGGCAGTGGGTTAATGAGTTTCTGAAATGGGCGGCGAGCAAAAGTACACTCTGGTATCAGCTGGCTTGCCGCAAGTCCGACGACAGGGCATTGGGGGCGGCAGCGACGTGGGAGGCATTGGTGCAGGCCTTGCGAGATAGCACGTTGGAGGAGGAGGAGCGACCTTCCGACTTAGGTTATGACGCTCCCATAAACACACCAGGTACACTTTCTCCATAGATAATCATTTACTCCTGTTAGTACTCGTATACACACGCTAACAGCGAGCTCAGGCGTCGGTGGGGGCACTTGTGGGTGGAGAGGGGAGGGGGTTAGGGAGTTAAGAAGTTGGGGGGAGGTGGACTGAAGCGGACTGAAGAAATCATTGCATGTTAAAATGTTGCTGAGAATGGTGATCAATCGCTTGACGCCGCCCGACCTCCGGGATGCGGGCTTACAGGCTCTGTACGAAGACCACATGAACAAGAATAGGCACTGGCGTTGGCAGTGCAGGGTCTTTATAAATTATGCTGTATACCTTGGTTCTTCAATAAAAACGGTTTAAAAAAAAAGGTAATGGGTGGCTGTAATTTCCCAGATTGGGGGAAATATCAAGTGGCTTTTTTAGCTTCTCAAGGAGCATTGTGGTTTTCCTCACTTCCTGGTCATACACCTTCTTGGATGTGCATCGAGCAGGCTCTCGCTTTTCCTCTTCCGGTCTCTTCATTTTTAACCACGTCTTCATTATCTATTCTTTTTTCTCGTGCTATTATATTGGATACCGTTGCAGCTGTTAAATCGGTAGATCGGAAAATGGCTACTCCAATTCATAAATCTAGGTGGTCGTCTTTGTGGCGTATTCCTCGAATAAAGGTTCTTATTGATCCCCCACTAATTCAATATTGGTCTGCCAAAGGTATCACGTTGGTCCGTCATCTTTATGACCACAATGATAACCCGTTACCCTTTTCTTCTTTAGCTCGGCAATTTTCACTCTCTAATCTGGATTTTTACACTTTCTTGAAAATTAAGGTCGCTCTTGCCAAAGTGCGTCTTGTTCCTAACTCCCCTCTGATTATTTTCTTTTCTTTGTGGCTCAAATCTGGTCACATTGCTTCACGCATTTATACATTTTTGGCCTCAACTTCTTCGGATTCATGTACTATTACACAACAAAAATGGTCCCGTCACTTTGGTACGGAGATAACTGAGCATGTGTAGTCGGACACTTGGCAATTGATAGGTACGTTCTCTCTGCGCAATAAAATTGCTCCTTCTTTATTTCAATCCAAATTCTTCTCCATCAACCTTCTTCATTGGACTCCTATGTGGCTCTGTTCTCTCCATTTAAAAGATTATGATTTATGTTGGAGTTGCGGTTTGGCTGTTGGTGACTACCCACATATGTTTTATCATTGTTCACTTCTACAACCCTTTTGGGATCTTATTCATAAGCATCTTATGTTAATTTTTCAAATTAAGTTTCAACTTTCCTTTCCTATGATCTTATTGGGACCCTTGGCTTCCCGGGAACCTCTGCCGTTGGATACCTTAGATATGCAATTGTTGGATCTTTTACTAACTGTGGCAGTTAAGGTGATTCTTATGGATTGGAAGTCTTTTGCTTCCGTTTCTTATCACACATGCTGGGCATGGGTATCCTTTTTAAGAAGTGCACACACTTCTGTGGATATGGCTGATCTCACTCCCACTATTTCTATTAGCGTATGGAGAACTTTAGAAAATTATATGGATTTGGCCTCGAGGGGGTTGGTCGACCAGTATCCCTTTGTGACGTCTGACTGACTGTTGTTTGTGGTGTTTTGTTTTGCTGCGCCACCAAGAGAGATCCTTCCTTTTCCTCTTCTTCCTTCTTTCTTTTCTTCTGTCCTGTTCCCTTTTCTCTTTTTCCTCTATCTTTCTGCTTTTAAAATAATGCCGTTCATGGTTTCCTATGATTCACTACTGCCACTCTGCTCCTTAACTTTTATTTTGTTTTAAGATGTATGAATTGTGGCAATTTATCTGCTATTGATGACATATTATGACGAATTTGTGGATCTTTCCTTATCTTTTACTTTGGTATCATTATGAATTGTACCTAACTGTTTTTATCTTTTTAAAATCTTAATAAAATTATTGAACTAAAAAAAAGAATGGTGACCAGTTAACCTTCGCACCACGCCGTACACTGTTAGGCAGCACGCGTCACTGCGTTCTTCGCGACCTTTGATCGGTTTAAGCTAGAATTTTTTTTTTGAACAAATATGTTGATTATGCAGCAGATTATGCATCATGTGGTAAATCCATAGCTATGCAGAAACAGTGCGGCCGCAAAATCGCACATTCCAGTGACCCTGCCGATGACGGAAAACCTAAGCACTCGATGTATTTGGTTGGGACATGAAGTTAGTAGGTAAGCAAATGTTCACTAATTCTATTGGGCTCGTCCTTGAGGGTGTATCTTCTAAGAATGAAGTGCGGATAGGCGGGAATAGCTATGACCTAAGACACAAGGCAGCAATACACGCATGATCTGTAGTGTAACTGCTGTTGGTAAAAGACCACAGAACTGTCCATCTGGTAAAGTCAAGAATAAGGCAGGGCAGACTACACACTTCAACGACTGTCGAAGTGCGGTTTATGATGCTGAGGGCATTTCTAATTAATGTTCCATATGTCTATGTGAGATCAGCAGGGCAGGGACATTTCAAGATTTAATGGGAGCAATTTGCTCTCTTCTGGTATATTATCGAAGACTGCAAAGTCTATAGTCAATAAAAACACACGCAGGGGTGCTGACTGGAGGAACTGATCAGTGTGAGCACATTTCGCACGTCTTGCAGAAACCAAAATTTCTCAAGTGCTTGGTTGTGTACTTTTTGCACATTTCAACCGTGCAGGAAGCAATTCGCATATAAATTACAAATCATTTTCAGGTAAGTGAGTGGTAAACCTGTCACATAAGCAAATTATATCAGTGGTTATAAGTGCAGCACTCGATTAGGCGCTCTTCAGCAGTGCCAGATTAAGGTAACCTGGAGACTCTGGGAGTATTATTATTTTGGGACCTCTTTATCCCTATGTATATTGGGGATTAAACTAAAGGAAGGGGGCGAACATTTTAAACAAACAATGCAACGTGAAATCCTTTAAATTACAGGGACGAACATTTTAAACAAACAATGCAACGTGAAATCATTAAAATTAATACACATTGTGTTTTTGTTATTTCTTTGTTCCTCATTTTTACAAAGGCAGATTACATTTGCACGCCTTCCATCTTGCCTGTGTATATGTAAGGTCCATTTGTTCATAAAACTTTATTTCCATTCACAGGAAGAATCATAAAAGTGTACATTTTTAAAACAGGAGTTATAAATGGTTTTCAAATCTATAGTTTCAGATTATTAACATACATTAAATTTCAGCCACATTTCAACACACTACCCAAAATAATTTCAATCCATATATAAAAAAGGTTAACAAATTCATAAAAATCCGAAAGGACAAAATGTGCAGTAGTAAAGTGCATTATGCAGTTTAAAAATTTGGGTATCACAAATATAAGCCAGTTCAACCTTTCACGCTATCCAGCTTATTTTGCCCTAAACTCTTTAAATAAATGTTTTCTCAGTGTTCCCACTAAAGCAGCCAAATTTCTTTCAAACAGGATCATATTTTCAATGTCGTTTCCTGATAATAAGTGCTAATCTGATAAAACTAAGCATGGCACTGCATATAGGAGCAGTATGCAACGATCTTAAATACTCATATCCTTCTTTGTAATTGCATGGTCGAATATCCATGTGTAAGGTCAAATTCCACAGCTTGTACCGTTCTCGTACCATCTGTCCCTGTGCCCATTGCACCGCTGTTTCCATGCTCCAGGGCTCGCATCTCTGCTGTTTTTCACTATCTGCGGCTGTTTCTCACTGGTTTTCTGTGTATCGGTTTGGAAGCTACTCTGCATGTACCCAGCTCGTAGTGGTGTGTTCACTACTTTATAGTGGTCGGTGCCCATCGCACGGTGTCTCTGATAGGGGTTCAGTTTGACTACGGCTTCTGGCTGCAATACTTCTACAGTGGGTCTGCTGCAAGCATCTCTCAGGGATTCACCCTACCTACCTGCCTCTGTTTTCTGAACCCTTGTGCTACTGCCTCCTTCACCACTTCATTTTGCCTCAACAAATGGCTCTACCACTTCAGCCCCCCAACCCCAACCCCCCAACCGAAGTCCTGTGTAAGGGGAAGGATGCATGGATTGGAGAGAGGCAGGGTGTACAGTGCAGAGTTTAGCAGCCATGTTGGGAAAGAGACTACCAAGAGATCTGTAGCACGAGCAGTGGGAGGAGCCGGGAGGTGGGGCACCCGCTACACGAAGGAGGGCATGGTTTCAGATTGATCTTCTGCTAGGAAGGGCTATATTTTAATGGAAGCATTAGCTTTGGTGATGACCTCATACCATAGAACTGAGAGCCAGCTTGCTTTTACGTTATGTTATTTCAGCCATGTTGTGCAGCAGCGCGGATGCTGTGC
Organism: Lissotriton vulgaris; assembly: GCF_964263255.1. Classification (NCBI taxonomy): domain Eukaryota; kingdom Metazoa; phylum Chordata; class Amphibia; order Caudata; family Salamandridae; genus Lissotriton; species Lissotriton vulgaris. Next base: position 239,882 of record NW_028241565.1, read on the forward strand.
AGCCTGGCTGAAAGGGGACCAAAAAAAGTGCCATCATGCAGTGAGCGTTGACCGCGTCACAGTGCTTTGCACAATGCACGGACAGCAGAGTCCAGGCATGGGGAGCGAAAATCCACGGAGTGCGGGCGGGGAGGTGGGGTGCGTGCGACTCAGATAGAAAGAGACAGAAAACGTCAGAAACTACACGGCCTCGCAAAATGAGGACATATCATTTGTGACCCTTCAAAACATTAATTGAACAGAAGGACGCTGGCAGGGCTCTCGTGCTAGTTACGTGTTGTAAGAAAACAAGTGGTACCAGGGTCTGCTCCTCAAAGCGTGTCTTAATGTGAAGTAAGCGCGCATCTTTGCACCGTGTGCAACGGGAACAGCGAGTGCATCTCCGGACCGGCGCGGCGGAAACATAAACAATGTAAAGAAAAGAATGCATATTGTCTTTTAAAGTACAGTGTGTAAAGCCGACAGTAAAAGATCAAATCCCGGTGGGCGGGGCCAAAAGGGGACAGGGTGGCAACCCTCAGTGTAATGATTGCTTCCGGTGCAATCATTACATTGTGTTTTGCATTATCTATGACGCAAAACGACGCGCACCAATCCAAATTGTAGGCAGAGCCGCAAGACGAATTCTGGAATCGTATAGATTCCAAGAAGCCCTCGTATGACGAGCGCAGCGCATGCGCTGCTTTCACCAGATTGAGACCTAAAAAGAATTAGGGACACGCTGTGCCCCGCCAATCCCGCCCACTTTGGCCACTGACTACATTACAGTAGTAGCCTCGCTTTTATTGGTAGTGTTGACCTGTGGAGTGTCCACTACCTAAGATAACCTCAGTGGGCAAAAATGTCTAGGGCATGTTAACTCTATAAATTCCACAGATAATGGGGCATTGAAGGGGTGCCACATCTTCCTATACGAGTCGTTCCTGGCGGCAAGAGAAAGGGTGAGTCTCTCCATATCCAGTCGCAAATTTCACTCTTATTTGGAAAATAGACATCAATCTATCAGAAATCAAACATATATTAGCAAATTAAATATAAGAATCCAAAAGTTAAAAAAAAGCTAACGCAGTCAGAATATCCCCAAATCTTCCAGTTACTCAAAACAGCAAACAAGTTCCTTTGTAAAAAATAAGGCCCCCACTGTAAACATGTAGTTCAAATGTCAGGGAGACAAAATTAATTCTTTCCTCCTTGTATGGCCAACAGCCGTGGGCAGATTACAATCGTTAACGTATGTTTCAGTGGTGTTAAAGTATGATGATTTGTATGATAGTATAGTATGTGTGATAGTAACACATCTAAACCCAAAGTCAAAGAAGAATCCCTGGACTACACAAACTTTTCTTCACACTCTCAAATTTCATACACACCAAACTTTCAGAGCAACAGGATTTTTATATATGTATCAAACCAACACCAAGATATGACGTTTACATTCTCTGTATTTTATTTGTTTGTGTTTTTTTCTTTAAAATTCAGAAAACTTTCTGAAAAGTATTTTAGAAAAAAACATACATGATATATCACATTTAAGACAATTATTCAAAATATTTCATAAAACATACAGTATTAAAAACAAAATATAGATAAAAACACAGATTATCCTGTCACTAAATTATCAAAACTCTACAGTACATAATGAATCACATTAAACAACCCCTTTTCACCTGTAGTTTAAAAAGTTCCTACTAGCGTGCTTCACTGACCCAATAGCCTCATATTGTTTTCAAAACAGAAATTACAGTATCCAAACTTTTGGCATATCTGCTATTTCGTTGGGCTCTTATTGGATTCTATTTTTCCATGCGTCGACGCGTTTCGGTGTTATTTCACGGATACATTAACACCTTCTTCAAGA